>NW_015151613.1:114295-115581 GCF_000732505.1 Cyprinodon variegatus
CTGATTCTATCTGTACAATAAGAAAACATTTTAACCTGTAACTGGGAGTCATGGTCTTTCTGAGAAGCCAAACTTTTTAAACTAGTAAAGAAGAAGCTGCTTGCATTATAATACTAACTTGTATAAACTTATAAATTGCTGCCATTTTTAATCTGAAAAAGCTCTTTATGTCAAACAAAAATTTTTCAGTGGTATTATGATCTCTAATTATTTGAACCAACCCGTCTCCTAACTTTTACTTAAACATCGAAGTAGCTGCAGGTTAATATTCACTGAGTGCTGCTGTGTGTCTCTCTTGCTCCACGTAGCTACTTTGTATGCAATGAAATGCGACTGCAAATCTGATGTCTGAAAGCGACAGATCCGGCGATGTTACACCGAGAGTGGAAAAAAAAACACGGGCTCAAAATGCTCTGAACACAGATAGCTGCACCCAACCTCTGCTACCTTTGGGTAAACGAAATGAGCGGGAAGGGGAAAAAAGAGGAGATTATTGGTGGAGACTGTCCCCACCAGGCCAAAGTTGTTGGTTATTTGTCCACACCAGTCCTTCGTAAAGTTACGCCTGTGCATGAAATATGAACTACTTCATTTTCAGCTGTGTGAACTGAACTTTGAGGTCGTTCTTTTTAACTATGAACTGGCCCAACATTTGATGCTTTTTTCTGTCTTGCTGTAACGCTGATTGACTCTTGGTAGTTAAGAGAAACTGTGGATGAGATTCCATTGCTGCTAATTTCGTGACTTTGTCTCTATATTTGGGGACTTTTCAAACTCCTCTGTCAACTTGCTTTCAAAGAAGCAATTTGAGACAAATCTGGTGACTGGTCTGTGCTTTTGGCAAGTTTACATGAAAGCAGCAATTGTTCTAGCAGTCAGAGCTACTGTGAGTCCTACTGCCTTACTTTCCTGCTATTCATGAGTTTCACACACAGCACCTGCTGACACAGTAAATGGCTTCCGTTGTGCAGTTACACCACAACACCTATGTTAACTGCTTTGGAGCCACAAACATTTCACACTGAATTCAGATATGGGACACGTTTTAAAGGAAAAATTAACCAAAAAAAATCCTGAGATTCCTGAGAAGATAATATGTATAACATGTCCTATTTTATAAAGCAAGGTTACATTTCATGGATACCTTAAAGACAGGGACATAGTTAAAGCTACAGTGTGTAACTTTTAGCGACATCTAGCGGTCAGACTGCAGACTGCAGCAACATGAACATGTCCCCCCCACCGCTTCTCCCCCCCAACAGTACAGCGAGCGTTACCGGACAAAA
>NW_015151613.1:118777-125291 GCF_000732505.1 Cyprinodon variegatus
GGCATCCTATCACAGTTCCACGCTGGAATTCACTGAGCTCCTGAGAGCGACCCATTCTTTCACAAATGTTTGTAAAAACAGTCTGCATGCCTAGGCGCTTGAATTTATACACCTGTGGCCATGGAAGTGATTGGAACACCTGATTCCAATAATTTGGATGGGTGAGCAAATACTTTTGGCAATATAGTGTATATATGTATATATACATATATAAATATTTCTCATTGCCCAGCTTAGTCCCCTGTTCACTGTGCACTTTCACAATATGTGCACTTTCATTCTCCCCATTAGCACACTTCTCTGTGGCTCCATTTTCCTTCACTACGAGTTTTTTCACTGTTTTACTGGCCCTGCAACCTTATTATCAGCATGCTCTGCTGATAAAGCTGTTACGGGCTTCCCCCGTAACAGCAGGCTCTCCCACAACAGCATGCCCCCCCCCGCAGCGGTGTCAGCAACGGGCTCCGCCGCCACACGCAGGCTTCGCCATTACTGCCCCACTCACATCAGATGGGTCTCCTGGCTGCTCCTCAGAGTCGGGTTGAGACAATCCAGGTCAGTCAGGACACATTTTTAAAATGTGTCCATCTCGACCACATCCAAAACTTCTCATCATGCCGATTGAGATTCAAGTATAGCTGTCTCCTGTGAGAGACAACATGCTTCAAGAGTGGTGATTTACAACCAGAAAACCTTTCTAATCTGGCACACTACTTTTCCGTGTTGGGACAGTTCTTTAATCAGAAAATCATCACTGATAAACGGAGGGAAATTTGACAGAGGGATTTGTGTTTCTGGCAACGTAAGTGGTCACACCTGAATGAACAAACCGTTAACTGTAATTCCAGACTCAACCAAAACATGAGCCTGCTCCACCTTTTCTAAAAACAAAACAACAGCTCCACTCATGCAAGCTGCGGACTTAAGGGACCCATGTCCAATCTCTTCTCCTACCGGCAAACAAATCTCTTCCACACTGCATGGAGATGCAGCGGCCACCTTGATGCCATGTCTCCGTGTAAGTGTGGAGAGACCTCCCGTAACCACGGGCCACAAATGACGACTAGAAAACAAAAAAATACCCAACAACTACAAAACTTGCACCAAGACATACCACTATATACTCTATATTTACATACACCCTGTGAAAAGGGACAGAAAAAGTTAAGAAAAACAACAGACATTAAGATATTTTCAGTCTTTCTTCTACTCCTTCACCTCCTACTACGCTCCTCTCACAGAGAGAGAGAGAAAAAAATTCACTCAAAAATACATATAATTACTTCAGCCCGTATTTATTCTTTTTATGAATCGTGTGTGGCAGTGACACCATGAAATTAAGTAAACCATCAATTGGATCCATCAAACTTAGTGGGCAGGACTAACGCTGATCCTGTCTGAAGTCTGGCAGTTTCCTACACACATGAGCTTTTTTATTATGGTGTGTTCCCACCAAACACTTTCTGGGCGTCAAATTGCTTAACACCAGAACTCCCTGTATATAGTGGCAAAATGTCACCCATCAAATTGACCAGTGGGAGTTCTAGGAGGGTCAGAATTCTGGGAGACCTAGTGTTAAACAATTAAACTTGGATGCTGGGTCAAATGGTCGTCAGGATGCTTTGACGCTTCAATGCCCTGGATTGTCTGCCCTCTGGTTGTTTATCTGCCCAGCTTGACTCTGTTTGCTTTGATGAGTTTGAAAATATTGTCTTTTTTTAATTGAGAAATTCCACCTCAAAACACCATCTGTTCGGTCAGTTCATCAGGTTGAGGATCCTGCTTAAATATTTAGTACGAGAGCACTATGGGGTTTTCGCTTGCCACACTTGTAAGTTTGTTATTAATAAAGTGTTATGCTACAGTTCATTAAAAAATGTTTTAGTGGAGAGATAATGACCGCTCTCTTTTCCTTGTACATAATAATCCATTCTCCAGGCTTTTTAGAGTTCAACCCCTTAAGGTTTTTTTTATTTCTTGGCTTTATGAAGTGTCTCCCAAAAAAATCCTGGATTAATTTTTCTGGTTGGTTAAAGCTCTGCGTCAAGCTGCAGAAGTTCAGATTTCTGAACTCCAGTGTTGAACTCTGGGACACTCCTAAACTGGGATTCCAGGATTTTCTGATGCTCAGATATTGGGATGGCTGCTCTTGATTCTCGGACACTGGACTTGATGCTGCTTGACACTGTACCCCATGGACTTGCATTGTGACGGTCCCTGGCCTCTTGAGGCTCTGCAGACTTGTTTTTGTTATGCAGGTTCAGCTGTGACTGAACACCTTCCTTGTTGGCTGTCTGAAGGCTACAGAGGAGCAGTGACCTCACTGGACCAGCAGATGATTGTCAAGCCAATTAGATGTTGATGAAGCACACCTGCATCATATAAAAGGCTCCTGAAATCATTCAATTTGGGGCAGCTTGTAGGAATAGGTTATCTTTTGTAATAAACGATTTTATTTTCCACTTATTTTCTCTGGAGGCATTTTTATGTTACCTCCCCTGAACCCCCTTAGACCTTGGAGGGGTAACATACGTTGGGGCTTGTCCGGGATAATCATGAATTTCCACAACTTTAGCATTGAGGGGACAGACTTGGCCTTGTCCCACCTCTGTGCCTAAATAAATCACTGTGGCCTTGCCAAATTCACACTTTACAAGGTTAAGGGTCAAGGAAGATTGGGCCAAACTGCGAAATACTTGACATAGTGTTTACAAATGTTCTAGCCAGGTTTCAATATGCACCACATTATCATCTAAATAAGCGCTGCAGTTGGAGATTCCATGCAATACTGTATTTATCAGCCTCTGAAAAGTAGCTGGAGTGTTACCTATGCCATACTACATAAAGTAATCTGGGGTCACAAAAGCTGAAATGTCCGTAGACCGTTCAGTCAAGGGATTTGCCAATGGCAGTTGAGATCTTCCAACTTTGTAACATATTTTTGTAGCACCAATATTGTCCAGTCTTCAGTCCTGGGGAGAGGATAGGCATCAGTTACTGTGACAGAATTTACCTTATGAAAGTCAGTGATAAATCTTGGTGAACCATCCAATTTGGTTTCTAAGGTATTAGTCTCCCATTTCATTAGGAAACTTTTGTGGGGTTAGCACGATAAGGATGCTGTTTGACTTTGCATTTTGAACATCTATGTCATGTTCTAGAACTTTTATATGTGTTGGTACATCATTAAATAAGCATGTATATTCACTAATGTCCTTCTGATATTTAGGGGATAAGTAGCCAAGCTGACTCTGCAGAGATTTTAGCATACCTGTGTTTGTAAGGCGAGGACTAGAACTGATGGTATAATACATTCTTAGCCCATCACCATTGTTTAGCTCATCTACTTCTTGTTGAGTTGTGACAGCAACTGGAGTACACACTCCATTAACTTATGGTGCAGGTCGAGACTGGCAAACATGAGTTTTGTGCCACAGATTAGGGGTACCAATAACATAATCGTTTTCCCCTATTTTGTCTAGGATTTCATAAGGGCCATCAAATTTGGCAGACAAGACTGAGCCGGAAACAGGTAGGAGTGAAACTACCTGATCTCCCAATTAAAAAACTATTTTGACAGATGTCTTATCGTAGTGATGTTTCATTTTTCTGTGGGAGTCAGCTAGATGCTTTCAGCTAGAGCATTAGCTTGACATGGGCGGTCACTAAAGGTTTGCATGTACTTTGTCACACTTTTCTTAGAACCTTCTGCAGGAACAGAGAAGGGTTATTTTAAATCTCTTAAAGGGCCTCTGGGTGTGTGACCAAATACTAGTTCTACTGGACTGAAACCAAGATTCCTAAACAGCGTGTCTAGCAGCAAACAATACAGATGGAACCCCCTCATTCCAACTTTTTTCAGTTTCCAAACAGCACTTGCGTAGCATTGATTTTAAGTTCTCATGCCATCATTCCAAAGCACGTTTGGACTCTGGGTGGTAAGCAGATGAAACAATATGCTTAATGTTTAAGATTTTAGCTACCTGTTTGAACCTGTTTGAACAACTTTGACTGAAATTTTGTTCCTGTTTGGATAGTTCTAGGTAAAGCAAAAACAAAACACATAGCTTTGTCAGAGCTTTAACCACAGATTTAGCTGTAATCCTATTCAAAGCGATAACTTCGGGGAATCACGTTGTAACACACACAATTGTGAGCAAATATTCATTTCCACACTTTGTTCTAGGTAGAGTTCCAACACAGTCTACTATGACATGGTCAAATGGTTGGTCTATCCAACAGGGCACAATGGAGTGGGTGCTATTACCTTAATTGGTTTATCTGCAATTTGGCATACATGACAACTAGGACAGAACTTCGAAACATCACGTTTCAAACCAGGCCAGAAAAGTGCTTTAGCAGAAGTTGGTATGTCTTGGTAACACCTAAGTGACCAGACCACTGGCCTTCATGAGCCAGAGACAGAACTTTCTGTCTACATATATGTGGTCGGTATAACAATCTGTTTAACTTACTCCAGTCTGAGTTTCCTGCACATAATTAAGAACATTGACACATTAAGACACCATGTTCCACAAAGTAAGCTTGTTTCTCTTTATTGGCTAGTTCACTGCTTTACCCCAGAGTTGACCAGGCTCCCAGGCTCCAGCCCCATTAAATCTGGAAGCAACGGAATGCTGTTACTTTTTGTTATTGTGTCAACCTCACTAGAAAATGGAGACATCAAAATAGAATCAAAAATGGGAATATCAGGGTCCTTGCATGACTGTGCATTGAGGCTTTGTACTGTATAGCCCAGGGTCTGAAGTGTCTGGGGTTGTCTGATTTGAAGGACTGTCTAAAACCTCCTCACTGGGAACTACTAGACCTCCAGCATTGTCATCCCCCATTAGTATAGCCACACCATTTATTTTCCCTGGCCAAGTTTTCGCCCCCGAACCCTCTAGAACATGGGAAAGTATCATTCATGTAAACCAGATGCTTTGATGCCCGGAACATGTTTAGGGAATGCACCTTTAGAGATATTAAATAATAAACTTGAAGTATGGAGTTTGGAGTAGCTCACCCAGTTTTCAAACTGGCTTATGAAGCAGCCAATAAGACATTATGGTCTGTTCAGGAGCCGCCCTGATTCCCCCACTTATCTTTATTGTGTCAAGTAGACAGTTTAAATCATTTCATTGTGATGATGCTGCATGAGAGCCATGAAATAAATTCAGCCATCTTCTACCGCCTTTCTGTCAGGTTCAAGTGCTGGAGAGATACCTTTCAACTAAAAGTCTTAGGTAGAAAAAACAAACAAAAAAACAATGCTTAATTGTTTGGAAGTCTGCTGGGTTCAATTGTTGCTAATGTGGTAGAGGCCTGTATGTTCACCTTTCTGCAGGTGCCCTCAGAGTGAGTCTGAGTTGATGAGAGAGTCTGAAAGGAGCAGGCTTCATATTTGCATGGGTCTTTTGTCAAGTTTGTGCGAATGCTTTGGTTGTTGTTACGCTCATTAAAAGTCTGTGTACCAGGTATATGTTTTTGTATTTTGACAATTATCAGACTAACCAGTGTTTGGGCTGTCGTTTGCTGGACAGAATTTTGGTGTCACTTGTCATTCAAAATGGATTTCAGCTTGGGCTGTTCATTATGCTGAAATTGCCGGCAAGAACCCTGAATTGATCTTGGTTTTATAAATTAATCTTTAGGAATTAATCCGCAATCATTTAGAGGTGGAAGATCAATTTTCTTTTTTTTTTTTTTTAACACAGCCCTGTTTGCAAGATATTTTTATAAAATGATTTTGTCCTTTTTGATTCTTCATATCGGTAAATCCAACCTCAACTTAAATGAACCAACAAATGTTGGAGTCAAAAATGGGCTTGGTGGAAGGAGGCTGATGGTTGTAATATAGAGACACAGGACAAATATAATAAAGGAAAGCTCAGTTGTAAAACGGGCACTTGTTGACACTTCAATGTTTCATTTTCAAACATTGGAACACTTTTAATTTTCCCAACCTTTCCCTGGTGTAAAGTTCTCTTCTATAAAGGATCAAAACTGATGCACGCAAGGCTGTATCATATACAATTCCAATAAAAGATTTTTGGGCTGTAGTGCAACAAAACCTTTCAATTCTAATTGCTTACAACATTTAATAAGCTTTAACTCTAAAGTGCAAACAGTAGCATGTTGTAAAAAGGCACATGGCACCTTCAATTTCCTGTTCTTTAACAGTGACACTGCACTGTTCCGTTTTTCTTGACTGTTTAATGCCCTCAATTGCATAAGCATGAAAAAAATAGATTCAAACAAAATGAGGTTCATTTAACAAGAACCACAGGCATAGAATGTTCATAATTGGACTCTAGGGATATTCTGAGGAAACCATGCGAAATTTTACTTCCAGAATAACCTATAATCTGCTTGCTGCCAGATTCAACCTCTTTATGATGTGGGCAACCGCCCCTTCAATTGCTCTAAAGCCATTGTACTGGTTTAAGCAGGCATATATTGGGTGCAGATGAAAAAAAAAACATATATATTTATATATATATATATATATATA
>NW_015151613.1:126625-128644 GCF_000732505.1 Cyprinodon variegatus
AATTATCACCACTTTGAACAGATTGTGGAAAAACTCCAGGAAAGAATTTATTGTCGCCCTCAAACGGCATGAAGAGGCTTTGATAAAGTTATAAAAGGAAAGTCATATTTTGGGCTTCCTCATGTAGTGTGGCGTTAAACAGATAAAAAAGTCATTAGTAAGATTCCAGAAAACCTGACTACATACAGAGGAGGCAATTAATCCATGTGATTTAGGTGTGCTTAAGCAGAAACAAATCTAAAAGGTAAAGGACAGCAGACCTTAAGAGGCTGTGATGGAGGAAGCCTGTGCTAAGCTAACCCTTAACAGCAGAATGTGCTTCAGTACTGTGCAGCATGTTGATCTCAGAGCTCAGGAGATAACTTTTACCAACTAGATGCACATTTTCACCTGGCTATGAAGGCAAACTGAGAATATGCGAATCATAAGATGTCAGTTTTTCCCTAACATTGACATGGATGAACTACATCATTAGAACACCACTGCAGCAAAATCAAAAATATAAATTGTAATGTGCAGTTACATTCCTACACCCTATGAAAAGTAGAATGTTGCAAAGTACATAAAACATCTGACTAGAATAGTTAGAAAACAAGCATACCAACCATGTGGGTTTTGTTTATACTACACAAAAGAAAAATAGTGGCTGGTAAAATATGCGTGTGGCTGGTACTAAATATTGAAAAAACAGATGCTTGAAATCAAAACATCAAGGCTCCAGTAGCAGCTATTTAGTCCGGGCTTTATGTTTCCTGTTTCCTTCTTGGTGCCAGCAAAACAAAGCATGATTACACAAGCTAAAGAAACAAACACCCTTCTGAAGTGCAAATCTGACAAGATGAAAACGGAGGCTGTATTGATCATAATAAATTAAATAAAATGCAACTTAACACACAGAGTTGGTGCAAATCAGGGCTGTTTTCAAACAAATTAACCAGACTGTGTAGTAGCTACTTGCACGGACCTTTATGCAACTTCATTATTTAATTTATTCTAGTTTTTAGCCTTTTTATGTTGCTGCCATAAAACCATGCATACTTTATTTGGGTTTTAGGTAACAGATATGATGTTGCTTGATTTGTAAACTAGCAGTAAAAGTACATGGATTTTCAGCAGTGTTGTAAAAATTGTGAAAGTTTGGCATGTATTATATAATTCTTTTTTACATGATATGCTATAACATATAGCAGCTTTAAGAAGCACTTAATTGTTAAAGAGAAAAACAACATATGAGTAATAAAAATTCTAGTGATTTGGGTGGACCAGAGAGGGTTTGTTAGGGCATATTTGATATTAGACCAAATGATACAGCAGATGGGCCTGTGGTAAATCTAACGAAACTGCACAGGTGCCCTAACCATGTTGGAAACAGGCATATCATGTGGCCTCCATGAATATGACCTTTAATTCAGGCTGGTAAATGGAATAATGGGGTAATAACATCCAAAGCGGCTGCAAACAGCCAATTAGTATTTACTGTGTGATGGACAGTGTTGGGCACGTTACTTTGAAATAATTAGTTATAGTTACTTGTTACTTCTCCCAAAAAGTAACTGAGTTACTCCACATAAAAGTAACTAGTTACGGTACCAGTAAAAGTAACTTTTGCGTTTCTCACCCCCGTAACCCTCACCACCCGGCCCCCACCTTCTCGCTGTGTGTTTCCAAAGCCAGCTGAATAGAGCGGACGACAAAGACAAGTACCTGCAGAGAGTTTTGCATTTATTGCAACTCAACGTAAACAACATCAGGGGGGAACGGTATCTAATGGGCCTATAAACCCCGTCAGATAGCGTTCCCCTGCTTAACAGGGGGGGAACGGTATCTGATGGGCTTCTAAACCCCGTCAGATAGCGTTCCCCCTGCTTAACAGGGGGGAACGCTATCTGACGGGCTTCTAAACCCCGTCAGATAGCGTTCCCCCTGCTTAACATGGGTGAAACGGTATCTGACAGGCCTATAAACCCCGTCAGATACCATTCCCCCTGCTTAACATGGGGGGAACGGTATCTGATGGGC
>NW_015151613.1:128779-130222 GCF_000732505.1 Cyprinodon variegatus
GTTTCCAAAGCCAGCTGAATAGAGCGGACGACAAAGACAAGTACCTGCAGAGAGTTTTGCATTTATTGCAACTCAACGTAAACAACATCAGGGGGAACGCTATCTGATGGGCCTCTAAACCCCGTCAGATAGCGTTCCCCCTGCTTAACAGGGGGGGAACGGTATCTGATGGGCTTCTAAACCCCGTCAGATACCGTTCCCCCTGCTTAACAGGGGGGGACGGTATCTGATGGGCTTCTAAACCCCGTCAGATACCTTTCCCCCTGCTTAACATGGGGGGAACGGTATCTGATGCAGCGCAAATATCATCAGGCTGCATTACGGAGATGCAGGGGAAACCGTATCTGATGGGGAAACGCAGCTCGACGTAACACAGGTATTTCCATGCGGAAAACGCTGTTTTGCTGCTAAAGTCCTCCTCACTCTCCATCTCTCTGTGTGTGCTGTACGTTAACAGCCATAACAGCCAATCTCATCCTCCCCTCTCTCATGACAAGGCACGCACGAGTCCTATCATAAAAAAAAGATTCATTGTGCGACCCGAATAACGTGCAGTAACAGAGTGTCGGCAATGGTAACTGGATTATATTTACAGTAAGAGTAATAATTTTGATTACTCGTTACTAAAAAAAGGTAACATACTTTCAACGCCGTTACTCCCATCACTGATGATAGAAGACAAAATCAAAAAAAGTAGATAATGTACAGATCCTACCTGTTGGAACAACATTTTTATACTTCATATTCACCTCCCTAAATAGCATAAATTGATCCACTACCATCCAAGCAGTTAAATTAATTTTCTCTGTTATGTTATCATGGGTTTGATATGTATTAGTTTGACTGAATATGTATTGCTGATATTATAAAAAAAAACGTTTTCCTTGTCAAAATGAACATTTCAAATGAAATGACATTCTTTATACCTAAAATAAACATTCTGGATGCCTTGAAATAAACTGCAGATCTCAATATTCCTATTGTCACTGGTCAGGCTTGGTGTATCTCTTCTTTAGGCTAATTTTGAAATTTCGACTCTATAAAATGCTGTTTCCTACATTTTGAGGTGGAATGCAGCTAACAGTTTGTATTTCTTACAGCACTACTTTTGTCCTGATTATGGGAAGTATGTGTGCTTGACTAGAGGTGGAAATTTCATAAGGAAGATATAAGATCATTTTTAGGTAAAATATTATGTTTTAATAGGCTAATCAAAAAATCAGAAACTATAATGCTACGTTCACAATGCAATTTTAGCAGCAAAAAATGTGCATGCTGCTTCCTTTTTTATCCTCTTACACAATAAGGTCAGAAGTGCCTCAAGAGCATCTTTGATTTTCCTCAAGCACTTCCAGCAATGTGTGTTCAGAAACGTCTGATGCTTGTGCTGCTCCTTTGTTCAATGGCAGAAAGAGGCTTTGCTATATTTGCTTTGATAAGTGG
>NW_015151613.1:130828-153358 GCF_000732505.1 Cyprinodon variegatus
TGTAACATTTTAAGTTAAGTGTTATTAAAGAATTTCAGGGGAGTGATCATTGCTCTCTCTCTTTTTTTTTTTTTTTTTTTTTAGTAAAACCATGCAATGTGAGGCCATACACAATGCTAGCTAAAAGCCTGTCACTGGTCGTCATTTGAATTATTTGGACTACGAAGAAATGTATTTCAAATATTACAAACAGATATTCATTCAAGTTGGTATAGTCAAAATGGCCACTCAAAATGTGTAAACATTTCTTGGTATTTAAAACCCAATTCAACCTGAAGAGACTCAAACAGAAAAAAGCTGCAATTAGAAAATGTTCAGTTTATTTATACAGGTAACACAATCATACACTAAAAAATGTTTCTAAGGAAAACCAGCAAATTGCAACTCTCTGCGATCCACCAAACTAAGCATACATGTAGCAACAGTGAAGAGGTGAACTCCAGCAAGACCAGGTTCATTGTGAGCATCCATCTGCTGAGGCTGACTGGGGTTCAAGGAGACAGAAGCAGATAAGACATAAACAAAATACGTTCTTCGGCGCTCAGGCCCTGGCAGAAGACTTTGATGCTGTGAATCAATATTCGCTTAGATGAGTAACCTAGAAAAGGAGTAGTCTTTTCCTGTGGCCCAAATACTGGTGGTGGTATAAGCCAGAGGGTGAGTGAGACTGAGAATAGTCTCAGAATGAGGAAGGAGATGGATGAAAGTTTCCTAGAGAAGCTAGGCCTGGACCTAAACGAGATTTTGAGAGATGATTGGCTTCAGAGAAGGTGTGGACCCTGCGCTAATTGGCTGGAGTTCCATTTTATTTTTCTTCATTAAAATTTTCATTAAAATCTCTTCTTTCAGTGGGGTGAAAGAGGCACTTCCTGTGTCCTGTTGTCATGGTGACTCGTTGAATTGGGGCTGAACTTTAATGGCTTTTCATAAATGCTCTGCACGTGCTTTGAGCTGACCTATCCAGAATTGATTAAACTACCCCAAAGCAGCCAAACTCAGGCTTGATCAATTCAGAGTTGAGGAACTGAGTGTGAGTTTGTTAGACCTGCTTTGTGAAATGGGGCTATGATCAGAGATATTGTTGGTTTTCTGATGCAGAATTTGATCTAGACGGGTGATTGTGGCTTTTTCTTTATAGGTACTTCATGACTTCTTAATCTGCTGGCACAAACTGTTCTGCTATCCAGTTCCAAAACACTGAGGAAGACAATTTAACTGGTTAAAAGTGCAGTGTTGTCAGTTGTTTTTCAGGATAAGCACATCTAGTTGCTAAAAGATACAGTGTTTTAAAGAGATGGCATGTGTTGTGAATTGGTGCTGTATAAATAAACTCAATTGAATTTAATGGAAATTAGATGACTCATGTCCTCACTGGAAAAACGATCTAAAAAAATAAGTAAAAATGTCTCAAACTAAGTACATTTACCCTTAATTTGAGTAGGTAAATGAGATGATCTGAAAATGGAATGAGTATTTTTTCTCTTAAAATAAGACATTTAGATTAAATGCACTTGAAATAAGACAATGCAGTTGTGTTTTCTTATTTTAAATGTAAATTTTCTTGTTCCATTGACAAGACGTCTCATTTACCTCGTCAATTCAAGAACAAATGCACTTATTTTATGAAAAAATTACTTATCTAGATTTTGATTTTTCCAGTGCTGGTAATTTAACATATCTAAAAGTTTTTAAAAAAAAAGAAAATCTCTGAAACAAAGTAAATGTTCAATAAAGACCGCTGATTTAGCCTGTATCTTGAGTGTGACCCATTTACAGTTTGGCACTTAAAGTGTTCAGTGTTTGAAAAAAATTATGGTTCTTCTGTTGATAAGTAGTCATTTTTAACAGATCCAGTCTAATTAACAAGGATGCAAATTCCTTCTGCTGTTTTTTAGATTAGACTACTATAAAGTATGAAAGAGAGAGACTAGAAGCAAAACACATGAGTTGCTTTTTCAGATTCTCACCGATCCAAGTTTCATTCACTCTTGGAAACCTCAGCTCTTCACTGCATGACAGATGTGTACTGGCGCTGAAATCTATTTTAACTGTTGCATAAGCTGAACTCTTGTTGGCAGCTCCTCTTCCTTTGCTGGGCCGTCAAATTTGGTGTAACTTCAGAGAATGGTGTAGCAGACCCTGCTCTAAATTTTATTCCCATCTGTCAAACAATTTCCAAAAATGTGTTACTGCTGTCATTGTTTAAAACTTTCCATGTTCTTACCAGCTCCAGATGATCAGTTAGATATTCACTGTAAATAAATCTCCCATTTTTAATCAGAAGCTATCCGAAAGGGGGTTGACCAGTCTACGTACTAGGCTATGTATTGTTTAACAGGAGAAAAAAAGGACACTGTTAAAGAGACTTGTGGAACACAAGTCCAAATTACAGGTTCCATGTTGAGCATAGAGGGGAAGTTCAATGAAAGTTTTCTTTAACGTTTTTTCTTTTCTCTTATATGTTTTGGTATCCTTTGAATCCTGAACGCAAATGTCTATTTATAGAATTTATCATTTCAAAATTTAATTTAACATTTTTTTCCCCCAAATGTTTTAGACTGCTCATGTACTAATTTAACTTCCCTTTTCAACATTCTGTGTTTTGTTTTTTCAAAAATTTGCCTGTGAAAGTTCTCAGTCATCTGGGTCATAGCAACCTTAAAACAGATTTTAATTGGCGAGGCAATGCGACTTTTGCTTAGTTTTTCTAAAGATGTTTCAACGCCTATCCAGGAGTCTTTGTGGAGCCTTTAATTGCTCCGATGTGACAAAGACTCCTGGATAGGTGTGGAAGCGTCTTCATAATAAACTGAGTGAGACTCCATTTGCCTTCCAATTAAGGTCTGTTTTGTAGTTTCACAAACTTTTTTTATTTCATTTTCACAGACCACAATTTATTTACTTCTGTGAACAGGCTTTCCTCAGGAGTAAAGAGCAAAGACGCGTTTCTATTTGTCTGCATGGACGTTAGCAGAACTTGTATAAATGTGCGTTGTATAAATAAAATATATAAAATCTAATCATATCTTTTGTTTGCCTGTTCATTTTTTTCCCCAAATCTTCTGCTAGAGGTTTTCATCTTTTTAAACAGAAGTTTTCTTCTACCCTGTTGCTGCATGCATTCATGGCATGAGCGAACAACACAATGTGAGCAACTGTCCACCTTCACTGCCTGCTAGTTCAGAAGAAATAAGGTCCGCAAAGTCCATGTCTGCTATCAGAAGTGGTGTCAAAAGTAAACACATTTGTTACTTTAGTAGAAATATAGATACTGCAGTTTAAAAACACTCCGGTAAAACTTGAAGTATCAACTTGATCTCTTTACTCAATAAAAGTGAAAAAGTATGTACTCCAAAAACTACTTAAATTATATAAGTATAAAGTAACCTTTAAAAAAACAGAGTGCCAACCAGACCAGATGCCACTATATGAATTGAAAGCTCAATTTTTCAACTATTTGGAAAAATACTTTGAGATAGGGCCAAGGATGAGGAAGGTCTTGTTGGTCTCCTTCTCCATCTCCTGGATTGCATTTGAGTCAATGAGTCGATGCAGTCAACCGGTTTTCCTTAGATAGAAAACTTTTAATCAATTTGGCTGTATGATCTGGTGAACTGTAAAGTGCCTTGAGATGGCATGTGTTGTGAATTGACGCTATATAAGAAACTGAATTAAATTGAATTGAAATATCATAGGAAAGACTCAGATGGAGAAAGTAGACAATAGATGGGACTGTTGCTCAGAGTATTCTTTTACTTTAAAAGTTCTTTATTTCATCTCAAAATCAAAGAACCAAATTCACAATACTTGTGGAGGTACAGTTAGAGATGAGTTGGGAAGGCATGTTGCTGCTGGTAATTTATTAAGGACAAAGTCAGGGAAGACTGTGACGGTGTAATGCCATGACCTTTCCTCTGCTGACAATCTTTTTTATCTTTAATCTTTTCTGATCTTGTTTCCTGGCTGTACTTTAGACATACCCACCTTGCCAGAAGCAACAATGCATTCCTTAAAGACCATGATTGTCCAGCACACCTGCATGTCATGGACCCTTTAAAGGAAAAGTTAAGTCATATTCAGAATTCAAACTTCTGAAAGTACTTCAAATATGAAATTATTACATAATGTTCTTGTAAATAAGAGGCCAAAACCTCCCTACAATGCCTGGACAGGCTCCTGATGAGGTGGCGGAGGGTCTCCTGAGGTATTTCCTCCCAGAACAGGACTAAAGCATCTGCCAACTTCTGGAGTCTGGAGTGAACATTGTCTCCAGTCTCCATCACATCTGTCACATCTTCTCAGTGTGAACCTGCTTTCATACGTGAAGGGCACAGGGCGAATTTACCAATCTGGTTTTCTCTGGATATCCCTGCACGGTGTTGGACTATGGGCACAACTAGACTGTGGACTCATCTGTGGTATTAGGGCCCTCATACCATCCTCCTTGAGGCTGTTTCTAACCATTTTTTGCCGATATGTATGCACATCTGTGGCCTTCTGGAGGTCATTTTCCAGGGCTCTGGTAATGCTTCTCCTGTTCCTCCTTGCACAGTGTTGGAGGTACCAGTCCTGCTGCTGTGTTGTTGCTCCCCTAAAGTCTCCTCCATGTACCCTGTGTACTGGTCTTTCTCCTGGTAGCTTCGCCACCCTCTGGACACAGTAAACCTTCTTGCCACAACTGGCAATGATGTACCACTTTACTGGTTTAGTAGTGAGGCAGTTAAATCCTACCATGAGTGTCAAAGCACGACCAACATTCAAAATTGACCAAAACATCAGCCAGAAAGCATAGGTACTGAGAAGTGATCTGTGGTCCCCACCTGCAGAACCACTCCTTTTTTGAGTATGTCTTGCTAAAACAGATATTTTAGAATTGACTCATGACCCATGGTTTGTATTTTCAGAGCTAGATTGGAGTAGTTTTGCTAATTTTCATATAGTGATTTGTGAACATACGACCCTCAGGTTTTATTTGTGCTTGTGTTTATTGAATTTGGGTCAGTGTAAAAAAGAAGAATTAAAAGAAGAAGTAAAAAACGAGGCAGGTACCAATGAATGAACCGAGAAGTATAAGGAAGGGGAGATAATCACTTGGTTAAATGGGCGTTTCATCTATTGAGCTTGTAAGCTTATTTGTTTATTATTATTTTTCTTTATTCATTTATGTAAAAAAAAAAATCTATTTTCTTGAATGGTGCAGGGCAAGGACAGTACAGCGGCCAACATTGGGATAGAACAGGTCCTGGCACCTGTAATTAAAACACATACTGCAAAAATGAAATTGAAATCTCAGTAAGTCATTTTTTCTTTAATTAAACATTTTTTTTCCTTGATTCAAGCATGTAAACAGGAAAACTTACCAATACAATAAGATTATTTACATTTGAAATAAGTAAAATCATCTCCCCTGTCTTATTTCAATAGGATCATGTCTAATGATCTCATTATAAGGCCATTAATTCTTCAAATGGTAGAATATTTTTATTTATTTCCTCAAGTTAAGGTAAAATTCTTCAGACATGGCTTTTCCAGTGGAATACTAAATGCATTTTTTTTTATGAGATTCGTCTCTTGGACCAATTTTGCATTTACATTTTAGCTTAACAATTATTTAGAATTACAGTTACCTTTAAGTGTACAGATCACAGGCTTTATATCTGTTAGGTCAGGGTTGCACAACATCTGCTTTGTGGCTCCCTTAGAATACTAAAGGATATGCTCTTACATTGTTTTTTGTGATTGTATGTGTTTGTTTGTTATTCTTTTGTTATCTGCTCCAATTAAAAGACACAGCTGGTGTCCTGGTCATATTGATCAAAAGCAGTTACTGTTACCGTTACCGTTAACTGTCAGTTCTTGGCAGTTTCTCTGAGGCTTTTATGTAGTTTTATTTATTTTTTGATATCCACCTTATATTTTGTTGACTGGAATCAGTATCTCTATAGCTATTTATGTTTTGGCCATACTATCCAGCATTCATTTCTTGTCACATTTCAGGTGTTTTTATGATTTTATTGTTATGCAAATAGCTCTCCTTATTTGTGTATTCTATAATGCTTTACAAATGTATAGATAAGTAAAATAACTACATGCATTAAAACTAAATTCTGAGTTTCACCATTAGTCTTACATTAAAGTAACTTGACTTACTGAAATGAATGATCTTTTCTTATATATAAGTTACTGAAGCTGTTCTTTTAATGTTAGCTTCATGTTTTGCTTGGTTTAAAGTAACTGGAGTGACATGAGGATTAGATTTAGGGTAAAAGTCTTATTTTGGCTCATTGGTGTGCTAGCTAACGCTGCATTCATTTTACTGAAGGAAGTGTTTTTCTTTCTGTCCTTTATTTTGTTGTCAAATACTGACTGGCAGCATATATGCTGAAGTATTTTCTGAGATGATAATATTAAAAACAAAACTTTGTTTTCTCATCAGATATTCAATACTTCTGTTACCTAAGTTTTCTTTTCCACGTGATCCCTACATGCTTTCATTTGTGAATGTGATACTATCAGCCCCCACTTTTTCTTGCAGAGGTACTGTGATGCCAACTTTAGCCTCTCTCCTAGTGCTCTTAGTTGATCTGTATCTGACTGGAAGACTTACTGGCACATGCATATATGAAACAACTCTGCCTTCGTGCCTGCTTGTTTCTTCTGTTGGCTTCTGTTATTGCATTAGTTAAAGTCCTTTCGTTTTTTTGTTTCCTTGTTTTCCGGTTGGTCGGATACAGGCTGATTTCTCACATATTTTGCCTCTGAGTGCTCATTTAATAGTAAAAGCTGATTGTGTCAGAAACTCTGATGGGTTGCACTGTAACTTTTAGTTAAACCTGCCAATCGTGTTTGTAAAGATTATGGGTTTGTGTTGGAGGAAATTGTAAAAGTGTTCAACCTACCATACTGCTTCACAATCAGCGCTAACGGTTGACTTCACTGTGGTGTCAAATGTTTTATGACTGAAGGACTAATATACAAATAGCATAGAGTGTTAACTTTAGCAGCATTTAATCATTCTAAATAAAGAAAATTTTTACTCTAAATGCATCTCCTTATTAGCATTCATGTTATGTCCTAAATTAGCTTTGCTTTCATAGGAAAAAATTAGAGGTAAAATTTTTGAATTCAGTGAAAAACATTTTTAAGGAACCTTTTGCTATCAGATTAATCGACATATTAATCAATCGCAAAACAATCATTAGTTGCAGCCCTTGGTGCAGTAATATATTGATACAGGATTCTTTTCTCATAAATGAAGGACAAAACCGAATTGTTGTGGCGTCTGAAGATGATTGACATGTTATAAAACTGTTTCAATCAAATCTAGGCATGTGATTTGATGTTTATGTGAAACCAACTACGTACATATTGCTGGAAGACTAACTGAATAGTTTGGTATGTGGATGTGTTTAAACATGCTTTACGTTCCTTGTGTGCATCCAAATGCAGGACGGTGACAGTAGTTTTGCAGCGCAGCAGCTTTGCATTCTAAACAAGTGTGACAGCTTCTGTCACAAAAGGACATCTTGGCATTTGTTTGAAATTTGCCTTTTCTGTGTCACGGAACATCTGACTTCCAACATGTGTGAGGACAAACAGTGCCTTGCCTTGAACTTGTTGACTTTTTGCCACACTTAAGGCTTCAAACATAAAGATGTATTTTTTTTTTTTTTTGTGAAGAATCAACAACAAGTGGGACACAATAATGAAGTGGAACCAAAATTATTAAATATTTTAAACTTCCTTAACAAATAAAAAAACTGAAGAGTGGGGTGCTAAACTCATTGGCCGCTTACTTTTTTTTTTGCAGCAAACTCTCTACAGCAGATCAGTGAGGATCTCTGAATGATCCAATATTGACCTAAATGACTGATGATAAGTAGAATCCACCTGTGTGTAATCAAGTCTCTGTATGAAAGCACCTGCTCTGTGATCGTCTTAGAGGTCTGTTTAAAGCACAGAGAGCAACACAAAGAATAAGGAACACACCAGGCAGGACCGAGATACTACGGAGAAGTTTAAAGCCAGATTAAAGTTAAAGCCAGGACAACAATCAGTCATATACTGAACAAATCTGGCCTTTATGGAAGAAAGATATTCCTAAAAGGTCTCGTTTAAAGTTTGCCACAAGAAGGCACCTCGTAGACACAGCAGACGAAGAAGAAGGTGCTGTGGTCAGATGAAACCAAATTTAAACTTTATGAAAACATTGAAAAACGTTATGTTTGGTATAAAAGCAACACAACTTATCATCCTAAACACACATTCCCCTCTGTCAAACACGATGGTGGCAGCATCATAGTTTTGGCCTGCTTTTCTTCAGGAGGGACTGGAAAGATAGTTAAAATTGATGGAGAGGTAGATGGAGCTAAATATAGGACCATTCCAGAACAAAACCTGTTGCTGCCTGTAAAAGACCTGAGACTGGGATGGAGATTTATCTTCTAACAAGACAATGATCCAAAGCATTAAGCAAAATGTACAGTTGAATGGTTCACAAAGAAGCATTTCTAGGTGTTAGAATGGCCAAGTTAAAGTCCAGACCTGAATCCAATCATGAATGTGTGGAAAGACCTGAAAGCTGCTGTTGACAAACCTTCTCCATCCAACTTAACTGAGCTCCATCTATTTGCCAGGCATATTTGGGCAAACTTATAGAGACATACCCAGCTGTTATCGCAGCAGAAGGTAGCTCTACAGAGTAATAATTAAAGTGGGCTGAATAATTTTGCACCCAGTTTTTTTGTTTCTTTATTTGTTAAAACACTCCATGATTCTGTCCCACATGTTGTTGATTCTTCACAAGAAATTGCAATTTTAGATCCCTTTGTTTGAAACCGGAAATGTAGCAAAAGGTCAAAGGGGTCGAATACTTTGCAAGTCCCTGTATATACTTTGTTTTATGGTGCATCATGGTTCTAAAGCCCTGTTATTCTCACTTTGGACTGCTAAAATGACTCGCAAATAACTTTAAAGGTTGGAGGAATAATAGAATGATATAGAAAACCATGATATTAGGACTTTATTATGAAATATTGTAATGACATTAATTTAAAATAACTGACACCTGCCAGACTCTTTCAATTGTAATTTATCCATCAGCTGCGGGAGGAAGAACATCCCGTAATAGAAACTTTGCCAACTCTTACTGTGGGAACCTTGGGATGATGGAGCAGCTGAAAGGATTTTAATATCACACACTGGGTTAGATGATGTACAGTACATGTCACTGTAAATATTGCCTACCAAATATTACTTGCAGGCAATCCTTTGCAAAGGTGATACTAGATGTTTTTTTTTAAGTAAAGTAGTTATAGAAATAATCCAATCCAGATTGAAGTAGTTGATGGTTATTGCAGGTTTGTTTCTGTGCTTGCCTTATTCTAAGGTGATCATAATGCAGAATAAAGAGAAAAATGAAACAAAAAACAGAAAATTTACTTTCTAAAGACACAGTTTGGAAGTTATTAGGCAGTATGGAGTTGAAAAACTGCTTTACTGCCAAACTGTTTAGAAAAAGTTTTGCCTTTTATTCTTTAAAAAAGTCAGGCATATTAACTGTACCGTTTGGAAATTGGAGAGGAGATTTTGGGTTCTGTTCAGTTATCCCAGTGAATAGTAGGGTTTCGAAATGATAAGATTTTCATGATTCCGATTCCCTTTTCGATTCTGTGAAATTCTGTGAAGCCTACTCTAGTGAATAGGTTAGTCACCTTGTTAGTCATGTCTCAAAAAGGATTTCTTGGAGATTTGTGTGGTACTTTTTTGTTGGTGTATTCTTTTTTTTTGGTTATTCCTTCAAACTCTAGCTAACCGTGTTCACATGTTGATGTTCTGTATGTTCTGCACCTTTTCTGACTTGTGATGTCAGCAATATTAGGCATTGTGTGTTTTTTTACATATTCTACAGGGTATTCCAAATGTTTTATCCATAAACGAGTTTCCATTATACACCTTTTTTTTATATTCTATTACATTTGGCTGAAATATCATTAAATAAAATGAAAACAATATGCTGAAGTAACTTAACTTCTAAACCCAGATTATTTAGGGAAACTAGGCTATTCTGTGTTGTAAAATCTAAGATTTTCTATGCTTTCCTAATAATAGTTCACTTTATCTAGTTTTTTCAAGCATCTTAACAGGAAATTTTCTTACATAAGATCTTATTTACGCAGCCATTTGGGAATAGTCCCCTTGAAGGAATTTTGTTTCGTAGAGGCCTAGTTGGTTTTAATTTTAATTGTGGTGTATATCAACCAAAAATTGTTGATATATAAACTTGGTACTCGGCAATAAAAATACCCAAAGTTTGAAAATTTAACGCCAACATGTAAACATATATAGTAGTATGTGCTGTATTTTACCCAACAGTTGGGCCAAAATTGGCTGTTTTTGTTTTTTTTGTTTTATAAATGTTTTTCCTATTAGTTGATACTAATTACTTACTGTAAATGAGCAACAGAAAGCATTAGATGATTCTTTATAACTAAGGATGAGTATGTGAAGGACTTTATCATGTTAGCATCATTATTGCCAAATCATTAGCCAGTTATTGTCACTGCTCTATTTTCTTTTGGGTTTTTTTGTATTGGATAGGCAACTTTTAAAAAAAGCAGATGCTTATTCCCAGTGCATTTATACCCAGTAGTTTTCAGCAAGTCCTTGAAAAACTTTATTAGGCAATGCTGTCAACTCAACAGGGCAAGTCAAGGACTATGTTATTTATTTCACCAAAATAAGAGCTTTACATAAGTAAAACAAATAAAGCACACTTATTATACAAGAGCAAAACCCTCTAGGCATCAACTGGACTGTTTTATAAGTTTGTGGTTTTTTGATATTCTGCTTTTTACCCTAGTTCAAACAGCTACTTTCTTCAAATAGACTACGTGATGAGTGGAGTGGGGATGCATAGCTGAAATGATAACTGAAGTCGTAATTATTTATTTTTTTTCCGCCAGCAGTGCGTCTATGGTTATTGGTTATGTACTTTTTCAATGTTTCAATCTTCTTTATGTCTAAATTTAATTCATACATACATAATTTAGCCCCTTTAAACATGAACATTGATGATTATGGGCAGAGCAGCATTTTTTTTTCTTAAGAAAAATGTAGTGTTACCTTGTGGACCGGATATTTAAAGATTATACAAGATGATCTTGTCGGTTTTGGTCATTATCACTGTGTTACAAATGAAAAGCATAGAGACGTTTTTATCTAGTCTTCTCCTCATTTGCTTGATAATTCTGGTCTCATTACATTTTGAATGTAAGCTGAGGCAATTAATGACTGAGAGGAAATGCTGAGTTGTTGTCAGAGAAAATAGACATTAAACCTTTTAACTTAGTAAAGCTTTAGCCATACTCTGGATCGTCTTCTTCTGAACATGACTTATTAGCAACTGATGGATCAGCCAATATATGTTCAAGTGCTTTAACTTAAATTCCAAAGACAGATATGTATTATTCCTTTTGTTAAAAAAAAAGCAACAGAAAAATATATTAGATTACTGGGGTATCAATTAATGTTGCACTGACACCGATACCAGTCATGGACTGGACTAAAATGGTGGCATTGTTATCTGCGAATATTGACAAATAGGGAACCAATATCATTTTGGGAGCCAAAATTTTATTCAACTATTGTCACCCATTCCAGCTAGGCAATAAAAAGTTCTACTGTATTCACTTAGTATTAGTCTTTTTCCTTCTTCACAAAGTTAGGCAGCAGCTTCACAAAGCCATGATGGCAATTTATTTACATCCCAGTAGTATACAGTTCTTCATATATATACACACACACATCAATTTCAAACAGATGGTATCAGTATGGTATCGGTATTGCCCGATACTGCATAGCCAGATATCGGGGCTAAAAAATGGCATTGGCGCAACACTCGTATCATTGAGTGCTCAATTATGTTAGCATGTGTAGATTGGGGCCCTTTGTTAAGAAATAAACAGTAAACTCTTCAACTTTTCTACAAAATCAGATCATGTTCTTATATATTACATAAAGAACCCTTTTCCATGTGTCTTTGTCTGTTTTGATTTTTTCTCTGTTTGTTTTTATCTTTTCCAGATGGACATCATGAGGCTCCAGACATGCTCTTGGTAACAAGCAGCCAAGAACTTGTTTTTTCCAATGGACGCGAACATAAGAAACAACAAACTCTAAAGAGCCACAGTAGCACCTTTCAACCTCCAATGATCCCACCACAACCTCACGGGAAAAACAAACATGTTCACTCTAAAATAAAACTAGAAGTCCTTCTCTGTACTCAGGTGTTACCTCTCGATGCCTACCTCATGGACTGAAACAGTGAACCTAGAGACAAGAACACAACTCTTGGCATCTTGTGTTCCCTTCTAAGCTCTTCTCACTGATAACCAGCATTGACTTAGGACCCCAAACCCCCTGTTGTCTATAAAAGATGTACTGATCAGTGATAGCCTGGCCAGTGAAGAAAAAAAACACCAACTTCAGCCTTTAACCTGGTTGAGAGCTATATACCTCAGTTACTTCAGCTTTTTGGAAGTTATTTGTCTCTAAATAGCATAAAGCAGCACTTCAATGAAGGTTTTATCTTTCAAAGAGAAAAGAGCTAACTTACTAAAAAGGTGTAAGTTTCAAAGTTGGCATAGAGTCCATGCACGACTATAGCAACGTCTGCTCCACTAGAAAAAAAACAAGGTAATGCCACACATAATTCAGGCTTTCTAAATACACCAGCAAAACCAGAAGTACCATTCAACCATATTTTAAGTCAGCAGACCTCTCAACACCGGAAGCCTGTATTGGAGGTCAAGGGAAAACGACAAAATCTTTAGAACCTCACCAGCTGCTTCTGCTCTACAAGAGAGACTGAAAGAACATCCTGGTGGATCAAATACAAAGAATTACATCATCACAGGTGGCAGAAAAAACACATTTATACTGAGCAAGTAAAGAAGAATGCACTGGTGAGTTTTGTCTTTGTATTTTGGTTTGCAACTTGCAATGTATGTTAGTGGCTTAAATATTGCCTGTTTCATGAGTTCTATCATGAGTAAATGAAATACCTTCTGTGAAACAGTTTGTTGTTACAGGAACATTAGGAAAGAGAAGTTCCCAGGCTTGATGTTTTAAATTAAAAGGCAAAAAATATTTTTGTATTTAGTCTTTGAGCAGCAAAGTAGTTCAATTTGTATCACTGTTCCTTTCCAAGAAAGCTCTGGTTGAATCCAAGCGAGGGGTCTCTCTCCAAGGAGTTTGTATCTTCTCCCTGTGAATGTGTGGGTTTCTCCAGCTTCCTCCCGGAGTCCAAAACATGACTAGTATCTCAATTGGTGCCTCTAAATTGCTTAGTTGTGAGTAGTGCTGTTGTCAAGATCGCACCAACCGAGACCAAAGAGTACAGAGACAAGGTCAGGACCTTTAGAAGCCAAGAGCAAGGCAAGACCTAGACCTTATCTTGGTCTCGGCCTCTAAAGGTCTTGGCCTTTGGTGTTTTTAGTCTAAACCCAAAGACTACTGATGCTAGGCACCACCGTGACCCACAGCTTCACTATGACCCTGATGGACAAGCTGTAAAGGATGTAGGCTTCAGCTGACCAAAAGAAAGTGGATATTGGGAAAATCTCTAAGAAATGTCTAAAAGCTTGTGTCAGTATTTCTTAGCTTGTCAACAGATGCTCAGAGAGGTATTCACTTAATACAATTTTTTAAGTGACACTCCTGTCACTCTGAGTTATGGAAGCGGAGGAAGAGATTTGATGGAAGAGAAATCCAGATTCTTCAAAACTTAATTCTTCAAAAAAAAAGAGAGAAAAGATTAACCAATTAAATGCTCAGCCCTAAATTGTTTGTTTGTTTGTTTGTTGGATGTTAACAAGCACCATTGTATTGATAAATGTTCACGGTTGTATTGAACTTAAAGTAAATAGAATGCGATCTGTGTAATAAAAGAAGAAGAAGGCAATTTATAAAATTATAAAATTTATAAAAAACGCCAAGGCAAGACCTTGACCTTGACAAAGACCTTGACCATATCTTGTTATCTTATCTTGACCTTATCTTACCTTTTATCTGTCTCCATAATCCTTGGTCTTAGTGGATGTGGTGTAGACTACAACACTAGTTGTGAGGGTGTCAATAGTTTGTTTTTAGTCTTTTTTTTTATAAAGCCAATTTACAAAAATGCATCTGAAAAAACAGAAATTGTGGAAAAAAAAGAGAAAAATTTAGATCTGTTATAAAAACTAACAATTGAAAAATTCCATATAAAAATATAGTATCTATTAAATATATATTTTTTAAAGTTCTTGACTATTCATTGCCTCCGATAATAGTGGAGCAAATTTCACTATAAATGAAAAGCATATAAGCATTTAGGACTGATGTATCACTTAGCTTTCATTGGAAAAACAGCACTGTCTGTTTACCCCACATTTTGCATTCATCCACCTCATATGGACCTGTGCTAATGGCAACCATATTACCTGCAAATCCAGTTAAGGACTCATCATCAAACATTTTTGTTTTGCAATGCCCTGCAGCACTTGACAAGACAGATTACAGAACCAATAAAAAAACAATAAGAGCCCCTGCAATGCTGTTCCCAAAACCATTTACTGCTTTACCATCAACGTGCCACATCTCTGGAAGCATTTAATTCCACCCCGGTCTTCAGGGAACCATGTTTTAAAGCATGCTAATAAAATATCTCATTTATATTAGCACAGCAGTTAATGTAGAAATACTGTCTCAGACCTTCCCTTTAATCCTTCTTTATTCCTGCAATTAATATTAGAAAGATTGAATTCTTAATACAGATATGTTTTAGTCAACATGGTGACAATGACTATATGGGCTTTAAATAACAAAATGGTTCCCTTTGTAAAACTATTAAAAGAATAACTTAATGACCCATCTCTGGTTTATAACTTGGAAAAGAACCTGTATTATGCTATAATAAAATAACTTAATAACTACATTCTATGTGGTTTTATTATTGGCTTTCTATGCTCATGGATAAAAAAAGTATTTTTTAAGATTTATCATTTCATTACTTTTTATCTCTGCCTGGCATTTAAATGTCATTCTGGACATACTACAGATGAGAGGCAGAAAAAAACAGATTCTCAGAACCACAAAGTCAATAAATAAAATGAAAACCTTCAGCAATAAACAGCAAAGGAGAGAACATCCTCTCTATAGGTTACGGGTTTATATATAAGCACATAAAAAAAAATCCAATTTATGAAATTTTAAAGTGTTTTCAGATCCAGCTAAAGGTTCACAACAGACTGAACAATTTTGTTAACAATTAACAAGGATGAAATGGAAAAGCTAATTATGAAAAATTAAATACATCTAACGATTCAGTGGCTTGTATTCCGACAGTAATTTAAAGGGCTATTTTTGTATGATCTCATCAGCCTCACGTCATTTGTAAAAAAAAAAAAAAAAAATTATATTTTGAGCTCATTTACAAGATTTTTGCAACTCATTTCTGCATAGTTCTCTTAAGTTCCCACCATAGTATTTCTGTCAGGTTGAAGCCATGCCTCACCATCTTTATTCATTTAATCATCAGCAATTTCTTGTAGATTTTCTGATGGATTTGGGATTACTGTCTTCTAATTATCAGAAAACACACCTTACGCCAGAATGCTTTGGTATGCAGATCAAACCATGAGTTTAAGAAACTGAGTACTTTGACAGCAAACCAAGGCCAGATCTTTAGCTCTCCACCTTCTGGTGGAACTCTTACTCCGTACCTTTATCTCACATTGCACTGGCAGATTATTGCACTTATTTTTGAGCAGGGATTAAATATTAATAATGTAACAGAAGCCGTTCCCAAAACAAGATCAAAAGGAGTTTTTGGTTCTGTAAAATATTGTATAAATTGTTTAGGTGGAGAATTTTTGCAGTGTATGTCTGGGACCTTGCATTACAAATATGTACTTTTTTCATAATAATGTAATGTCACCTTTAGCTAAGAGAATCACATATAAATGTATTTTAACCTTCTCAGTCATACTTTTACAGCACATCGTTGACAAAATGTTTCACAAAGTCAAACAGTACATAAATCTAATGAAATACAGTGCAAAATACTATATTTTCTACACTGAAGGGATGTCTCTGTTCGGATGTTCAAAATACTACACATTATTGATATTATAAAATTAAAATAGTTGGAGGGAAACTAGTGTAACGGCTGCACTTCTATAAGTTTAAATTTAGTCCAGACTTTATTTCAAAGAGAGAAAAATATGCCTTTTAAACATCTTCTTTGATAATCTTTCACATCTTTATGCCTCATCCTACATCCTCCCTCTGGTATATGTTGCCATAGCAACTCGTAACCCTTCCTCCACTATTACTACACCATCTGTGGCTCTTATTTGCAGTGATATATAGAAGGCAGAACTAGCTGTCAGATGAAAAGCTTTACATTATAGAAGTCAGTAGTGTCTGTGTGTGTTTTGTGTGTATAATGGGACAGTTAGAAGAAAATGATGCTCTATATGATATTTCTCTTGTATTTAAATCTTAAAAAACTGAAATGTGTATTTGTAAGCCCACTATTATTTACTAAAATATGATCTTGCAGACTTTTGCAGTATATCTATACCAGGTTCTCGCTCCCAGGGATTTAAGTTTTGTCCCATTTTTCATCGAAAAAACAATTCATGCTCTGCCAGATTGCATGGCAAGCCCACATAAAATCAGATTTTAAATTTAACCACTGCTTTTCTTTTGTTTTTAGATATAAATTTAGACTAGACCGTTTTAACACATGAATATATTTTGTCAGCTGTAAATGTATTTAGGTAGCACATTTAATGCAAATACCTTTGTTCAAAACTACTAAATGTTAACAATAGAGAGAAGCCACCTATTAGAAATCAGAAGCATATTACTGGGGCTCTCATCAACTAAAGGTTTGTATAAAAAACATTTGATATTTGAGATAGCCCATGAAAAGCTGATGTACTAAGTGGACTTATTTAAGCATATTGGTAGGCATAGTTTATTTTTTGTGTTTGTCTTCATGACCATGCAGGATATATAATATTCAGAATGTGCTAGTCCACATGGCTCATTGGATATGTATTTTTAGCTCACCTGCTTCTGCCTCATAACTCTAATTTTCTGCAAGACTATTCCTGCTGAAACATGCATGACATCCCATGTTACTTCAAAAATAGGTCAGCCTGCTAAAATGGGCATATTTCTGTTCCTTTGTCCTTTTTAACTATTCTGCAGCTTTATCAACCAGAGCCTGACTACAGATGCTTCCCTGCTTCTTTACTTGTAAAAGGATTTTCAAACTATGTTTTTTTCTTTCAACAGAGCATGAATAATTTGGGCCTCAGTATATAGAAATTTTTTTTGCAGTCACTTATAGCACTAAGAGCAACAGCAAAAAGTTTTTATATTCTGTCTTGCAGAAACACTTAATTACATAAAATTATACTCATTAAACAGTTTTAGGGTAAAATGTTTTTGGTAAAATGTTAAATTAGTATTTAATCACAACTATAGGGTCAGATTACTTTAAAAATTTATAAAATAGAAAATGTAATTAGGGGGAAAATAATGGTCTGTAATAAAGGTATGTGTACATAATTATAATTTGTAATTCTAGTTTTCTTCGTATTAAGAAGCACCCTGCTAAAGTGAGCATACATGTAGGTTTGTACAATCAATATTGCTTCTCAAATTTATCTTATGGGTATAAGTACACAAAAATATGCTTTGACGATGATCCTGTAATCATTTATATTGTATTTTATTTCAGAATGAACATGTTCTACTGAGTTAATAGGAATCAGCAAGTAATAAAACATACTCCAACTCCCAAGGGATCATGATGGAAGTTCTTTGCTTGTAAAAGTCAAGTGTGTCTGTCCCCTGTGGCTCAGCTGCTTCGTCAGACAGCAGCTCATAATGATGAGAGCTCTTTTCAAGGTTGCTGTCCACAGTAATGGCTTTATGGGGAAGACAAAGTGTTGATTGAAAATGTGTACATGCTTCCTATCAACACTGTCTGTATCCAGTCAAATCAAGCTCTAACTTTTCTGCCCAGCTTTTTGGAACATTTAGGTTGGTTGTTTAGTTTTTAAGGGGGTTCATTCACACCTGCCACATTTAGTTTGTTTCAACAAGTCCATAGTTGTTTTTCCTCCTTGGTCTGAATCTTTAGTGTAGGCGTGGATACACTTAAGTGAACAAGTGAACCCCTGGCCTGAACCAAAAGTTGGCCTTTCTAAACGCACAGTTGTTTCCCTCTGGTTTAAATACAAACTCATCTCAATTGGACCCAAATACAAAAAACATACTTCTCTCTGGACTTAGCAAGCCATGGTAATAGTAAATGTGAAATCAAATCATACTTGTTTGCTGTCTGTAGTTTAGTAATGCTGCTGCCAGCATGGTGCAGATCTCCTACTGCTTGACACTAAAATAACACATCTAGATTTTTTATTCAATTACCTGCATTGGAAACCTTTAGTTATTTAACAGCTGCAATAAAAGCACCGATTTACAATTCAGAGTCACTTTCCTCAATTTTAGAGTCTGTTTCTTGTCCTGCAGTAGTCCTTTCAGTCTAATGGGAGCAATGACCATGGTGGAGTTTTCTGCAGGTGGGTGCTATAAATTCAAAATAGATGTACACCAAACACCAATCCAATGTATACTAAGTCATCACACCAGTATATTTACTGTATATGAATGCCAACAATAAGAAACTTTACAAAAGCACTTTATAAAAACAAAACCTAATTTCATGTACATGTTTACTTTTTGTACATAAATACTTCTGAGGCTTTGTGAATGAAAATCTGTGTTTTGCATGGTCCAGTATTGTGTCACAAACCTAAAAAAAATAATGTACCAGTTTAATAATGGAAAAGCTATTAGTCAGCTGTTTTTGTTTAATATATAAAAGCTATTTATTTTCTTAGAATGTGTTTATTTACAAGCAACTATGCAAATTAACAAACATCTAGAAAAAATACACTATATTGTATTCTTTTCCATGTGAATGCCGGATTGTTCATGCTTCTTTCCCTTTTCTAAAACGTGCTTTAAATCAGTCCTACCTGTCTTTATCCATGCTGGGTCAGATCCTGACGTTTGAAAAAGGAGGCAGGAGTCAAGGCAGCAGATTAAAGCGTTAGCCACGCTGCATGCATTTAGCCAAGCCATGTAGCTAAACCAGGTCCTGGAGAAAGACAGAGTGTACTGTCTCCATCTGTCTTTTGGACTGCTGATTAATTTTGTCTTTCCCCTATTTCTCAACCTTTTCAAATGCGGCACTTAAATATTTGCATAAAAAATGTTAATAGAAACATGGCCAATATTTATTTTAGTATTCAACAGTTACTGATTTAGGAAGCATTCTCTATAATCCTGCTGAACAATAATTTTTATGGGATGTTATATATGGACTAGAATCAACAGTCCTGATGACACTAAATATGGTTTAGGTATTATTAAGTTTTGGTCAAAATGCTTGTTTTGGAAACTTTGAACGTTACTTCAGTTTTAGCTATGCATTTTCAGTGCGTACTCTTTTTATTTTTTGCAATCAAATTTGATTAAATACATCAAATCAAATCATTTGCACATTCAACAGTTTAAATTGGACAAGGGTTAGAAATATATTAGGCTTTTCTGCCATTTTACAACTATAGAAAGACAGATTAATGACAAAATGGCCAGCAGCTCAATGTTGTTAATAATCAAGAGCTAAAGTCGGTTTACTTGTCATTTCATTGAAAAAAGAAACAGTTGCCAAAAAGTATTTTGTTGATGGTAGTTACATACATTATGTATTTTATTTTATTGTTATCAAACTGCGGTGAGCCAAGTTCAAGAGGAACTTAGAAAGCACACACAACATGGATCGTCCGCCGCTTACATAATTAAAAGGCTCTGGGATACAGTTTGAATCAGCTCAAGGTTTATTAACTGTTTCCAATACAAATAAAGCATTTCCTGAATGTCTCAAACAGATAAAATCAAATGTTAAAAGAAGCGAGGGGATTTGCAGGTAATATAAGGTGAGCGGACAATGTAAGGAAGGAGAACTCAGAGGGATAAAGGCTGGGATAGAGGTTTAAGCTTCTCAATACAAGACTACAAGGTTATTGCTAGATTTGATTGCAAAATTCAGTTTAGAACAAGTATCCACAAATAAGAATGAATTCCTATTTTTGCTAAAACTATTGTTCTACAAATGGATATTCAAAAGCATTACCTATTGTCTTCTTAGTCTAAGCAAAAGATTGAAAGACAGCAACACTGGGTCATTTTTATGCATCAATATTGAACCATTGCTTTAAAGATGAGACATTATTACAGATATATCAGATTTTAATTAATAAGCCACTAACATGGTGATGTCTTGCATTGATGTGCTTTATAAGGAAGCTCACAATGCAGAATTAGTTAGCAACAGCATCACAGTTTTCTATGATGGGCTGCTGCAGCAGCTCCCCTTTTTTCCTCTATTCTGCACTTTAGATGAATGACTGCTTAGGTGCCACTGGTTGGTGGCACTGTATCGATACTTTTAAAAACAAGTATTGTATCCGGATACAACGTTTCAGTATCGATACTTTTTTGAGTATCGATACTTTTTTGAGTATCGATACTTTTGACAACCCTAAAATGTACTTATATAGCACTTTTTCCAAGTCAGGAGACCTGACCAAAGTGCTTTATGCTATGTTTAGTCTTTCACCCATTTAAACACACTCACATGCTGATGATGGCAAGCTACATGGTAGCCACAGCTGCCCTTGGGCTTACTGACAGAAGCAAGGCTGCAGTACACAGACACCATCGGTGTCTAGCCCAAGGAAACAATGACATTGAAAGCCGAAGCTTTAACCAACAAGTCTTACATTTTTGCGGCGTAAACTCTTGTATCCAACGTCACTGTCACCCCATACTGATTATAGTATAATATCCAGTGGGATGTTATCATGTCTGGTACATTGGACACCATCATGACTGACCAAAAAGACCAAATGTTCTTTCTCTGCTTAGTGTCCCGATATCATAGTTCAAGTTGGCAGGTTTGTATCATTGGAGGAGATACACTGTTTGTGTTCTCTAAGTTCATTCCTAGTCTAGTTTTAGTTATCGATCTGATGTTGTTCCCATCAAATCTGTTTGATAAAGGGAAAGACATAGAAGAACTATCTGAGCTAAGTGTTTAAGTGAGATGTAGTATCTACCTAGCAAAGTTTACTTGATGCCAATCAGGAGCAAATAAAGGCTAAGATAATTGGACATCTTAGCAAGGTAAAATGCACATGCGCCTCTTGTTGTTCCTCATCCAAAAAGGAAACTGTGGATTGAACTAACCCTTCCATGTTTATTATGATTCAGCTGTGGACTCTGCACTTCTTTGATTTCTTTACAGCTGCATGTCCCGCCTTTAACCATAACACTGCATCATGATTGGCTGAGCTGTTAAAGGTGGGAGTGAGATACGATTGTGTTTGCAGACTCGCATATACTGCCAGACTCGGCTTACAGGCACGGTTCTCAGTTTGCTTTTTTAATCACATAATAGCCCTCTTGATCTTTAAACAAATGTGGAAAAAATTGTTTGAACATGTTTATAATTGGAAGAGATGTGGCGTTACAACAGCCCCGCTTTGCCTTAAACTAAGATGGAATAAATTTCTGTCTTTGCAATCAGTGCACATGACAGTGAAACTATCAGATAACATGGAATCCAGATGCATATGTAGTCTCAGTGTAGTTTAGACAGGTACTGAAGGTTTTTTTTATGCTGAAGGCTAAGATAATTCAATTCAGTTTATTTATATAGCACCAGTTCACAACACATATCATCTCAAGGCACTTTACAGTTCTCCAGATCATCCGGTCAAATTGATTAAAAGTTTTCTATCTAAGGAAAACCAGTTGATTGCATCAACTCATTGACTCGAATGCAATCCCTCACACTAAGCATGCATGTAGCAACAGTGGAGAGGAAAAACTCCCTTTTAACAGGAAGAAACCTCCAGGAGAACCAGGCTCAGTGTGAGCGGCCATCTGCCGTGGCCAACTGGGGTTCAAGGAGACAGAAGCAGAGATACAAAAAGCCATGAAACACACAGCGCGGCAGAGGAGCTCCAAGCCAATTCCCATGTCAGAGGATGAAGAGAGCACATCCAGCCAGTCACAGTCAGAGAAACAGGACTACATTGGAAATAAACAAAGGTTTCGATGGAAGCAGCACAGCTGATATTTCACTCCAGGATGGTGTCACAGCCAAACAGGAACAGAAAAGGCGAAGCTACTATGAGAAAAAGCAGAGAGAGCATAACGTTAGAGATTGATCTAACAGATACAGTTGGAGAATAAAGATAAAATGAAGTAGAATGATGAGATAGGGGTCCTATAGCAGCATGACTATAGAGATAGCTCAAGATAACCTGAGCCACTAACTATACGCTTTATCAAAAAGGAAAGTTTTAAGCCTAGCCTTAAAAGTAGCCAGGGTGT
>NW_015151613.1:153965-155910 GCF_000732505.1 Cyprinodon variegatus
AACAAATGCATGGACTAGTTTCTCAGCATCACCCCTGGAAAGGATATTTCTAATTTTTGCAATATTCCTCAGATGAAAGAAGGACATCTTTGATATGGGATTTACATGACAGGTCCTGATCAAAAATAACATCAAGATTTTTTACTTTATTATCTGAAATCAGTTTAATCCCATCCAAATGAAGTCACTGACTAATCATCTTCTTTTCTAGACTCTGGTCCAAAGACTATAACTTCTGTTTTGTCTGCATTCAGAAGCAGAAAGTTAAGTCATCCAGGTTTTTATGTCTTCAAGACATGCCTGTAATCTATGTAATGGGTTAGCTTCATCTGGATTTAGACAGATATAGCTGGGTATCATCAGCATAACAGTGGAAATTAATTCCATGCTGTCTAATAATTCTACCAATTGGGAGCTTATATATAGTAATAGAATTGGTCCTAGCACTGATCCCTGTGGAACTCAACAGGTACCTAGAGTATGAGGAAGATTTATCATTAATGTGAACAAACTGAAATCGGTTAGATAGATACGATTTAAACCAGTCTAGTGCTGTTCCAACAAAATATTCAAGTCTTATTAGTCTTTTGATTATTAATTATCAACTGTATCAAATGCAGCACTGAGATCTAACAGGACAAGAACAGATACAAATCCATTATCTGGGGCTATATCATTAGGCACTTTCACCAGAGCCGATTCAGTGCAACAATGAGCTCTAAAGCCAGACTGAAACTCTTCAAAAAGTCCAGCATGGTGTAAGTGATCAAACACTTGTTTGGCAACTACTAATGGACACTCTGTAGACAAAAAATTCGGTCTTATGATGTCCAAGCAAAATTAATATGTTTAAATAAAGGGACCTTGTAGACTGCTTCTACTCACATTCTACTGCTTGTTTGACTTATGTTTATGCAGTGACTGATGGAAAAGACAGAAGTTGCACTACTCTGGCAAAGTTAATTCCATCTGCTATCAAAATCTTAAAATCTTCTCCTAATTGAAATGGTAGGAATTTCAATCAGGCATCTAAATAGACTAGCGTACCTAGCTATATATTAGCACAGAAGGACAAATACAATTTTTTAGATGGTTTTCTAGTTTATTCTTGTTACATTAGCAACTGTAGCTTTCACTTACAGTCAGACTGGCTTGTGTTTATGCTGTTATGATTTCTGATGCTTACATGGTATCCTTAAGTAAAAATTTTGTTGCACAACCTTTTGAGGCAATTACTACTATCAAGTGATTAATGTAACTATAAATGACATTTCTGTACCTCTCAGCAAGTATTTTGTTCCACTCATAGAAGACCCCTTTACAATAGTCCAGTGTTTTCCTCTGAGCCATTCTTTGGTTCTTTTAGCTGTCCGTTTTGGGTCATGATCTTGTTGCAAGACCTATGTCCTGGGACTGAGACCAAGCTTCGTAACGCTAAGCAGCACATTTCATTCTCTAGATTCACTTGATAGTCTTGAGATTTTATTCTACCCTGCAAAGATTCATGATGCCCTTTTCCAAATAAAGCAAAGCAGCAAAAAATAAGAATATAGCCTCCTCCATGTTTCACAGTAGGACAGTAGGGACAGTGTTCTTAGAGTAGGGTGACCAAACGTCCGTATTTCCCAGGACATGTTCGTATTTCACGTCCTGTACTGGGCGTCCCGGGTTGTTTTTAGAAAGTGAGGAAATGTCCTGTTTGGAAATGTCCAACGATTTACAAAAGAGTTTCCCCGCTTTCAGACCGGATCGAGACAAATGGGAGGCCTTGTGCACAGTGTGCAAAGCAGGCACATACTGTATGTCTCGGTGTCCAATGGAGGTGCAAGGGATCTGAAAAGCCACCTGGACTCCGAAAGTCAAGATATTCTATTGATATGTTTGTGGTACATTTTGAGTTATTTTTGCTACACAAGAGGTATTTTTTGTTAATTACCTCATTTGT
>NW_015151613.1:156062-163191 GCF_000732505.1 Cyprinodon variegatus
GTGCTGAACATTGTTACAGGTTACAATAAAATGAGCTTAAAGGAATAGTACACCCAAAACATGATTAGCCTTCATTTTCTACTCACCCCCATGCTGAACAACACTCTGGAGTACTTTTTTGATATCTCAAATGCATCTGGAGATCTGGGAAGCTTCTTGCTGTCTGCTGACATTCAAATCTAGGTCTATGGTGCCCGAGACAGAAAGGTCCATAAAAGTCCACAAAAAACGTGTCAAAACTAGGGACAATAAAACCCTGGCCCTATTTTATGCAAATGATAAAGTTGCCTACACAACCCCCCCACCCCACCACCCCACCAACTTCCCCACTACACATAACTTTGTCTACCTGGGACTCCAGCACAAACTCTAAAGGGTGGCAAAAAAAATAAATAAATAAAAAAACAGCCAGTCTGACCAAAACAGTCTGTCTCTATTTGAAATTCATCCCCAATGCCTTGAGAGGCCCTCAACTACTCCACCCTCTCGGAATGAAATGTAAATATAGGCCTTTACCCTCTGCCCCCCTCCCTCCGCTGAAGACATCTGTGAAGCTGCCATGCTGGTCAGATGACAAACTATAAAATAGGTCTAGGACATTGACCCACGGCTTTGTGGACTAACTTTGCACACCCACTGCTCAGATATGATATACGCACCGGACATCCTCCTCGAACGTCCCTTCAAGATGTCACATTATCTGTGTTGGCTTTTGCTGTGATGAGTTTTTTTTTTCTTTTTTGCAATCTCAAACTTTATCCAGCTAAGGATAAAGGTTGGAATATATTTTTCCTCCCCTCACCTATTACAATCCCTTTCTTTTTGTTTTTCTTGCTATAAGTGCATCACCTATTCCATCCCCAGTGTCTGTATATTTTCCCTGTGGTTTGGCCCACTCCAGGCTGAATGACAAATAAAAAAATCTTAATCTTATATTGCACTTTTTCCAACCAAGGAACCAAAGCACTTTTCTTTTTACCAAGGAACATATTTGGTTAAACTGTTGAATTAATATTTATGCTTAGCATATATCTACTCAATAAGGCTAGGAACAGTTTCTGATAGTGGCACCATGTTTACTGTCGCACAAGATTAGATGTTGAATAATTTTTAATCAGTTAGCATCGTAGGAATTATCACAACATTCTTCAATTCACACACACCCAAAAATACATCTTGTCAGAAGCTGAAATATGCATTTAGCCTCAATACAGAAATGTTTGGGACCAATGAAATGCATTGATGTGTATGACATCAACACGTCAAACTAACATGGCTGCATCCGTTTTAGCTGGAATGTCCTTTATTGCTATTTCAAAAACGAGTAAAAGCTTGTGATTTTTGCCTATCTGAAGAGAAAGATGTTTGCTTGTTCCTCTTGACCGGATTTTGTAAGAGTTATGATACAGTACATCTCAGCTGCTACTGCTGCTGTGATTGGCTAAAAACTCGAATTAAGAGGCAGGTACCCAATCAACTCGAAAAATTGTACTGAATATTCCTCCTTTTTGCAAATACGTTCTACTGGAGGCATTCCTGATTCATGCCTTGTAGATTTCAAATTGAACTACATGTATCAATCTAGCTTATGCCAGGTTACAGGAGAGCAACAGTTTACAGAGTCCCTTGTTTAGTTCTGTTTACTCTTTTATGGTCGTTTTAACTGTGAACATAAAACCATACATCTCTACCACACATCCATGTTAAACATCCGCTGGATATAATTCAAGATTTTTTCTTAAAGCACTGAAATATTTGCTTTGATCATAAATTGGTTTCCGCAATGTTTTTCTTTAAACATTTAGTCTGATTTGACTCATTGTCTATTAGTTTTAGCTTACCTAATTATATGACAAACACTGAATGAAATCTTTATATTAAACTAAACAACATGAACTTGTATTTAAGCTTACAAACAAACCTGAAAAGCAACAAAGAATCCTCATATGGTAAATGGAAGTATGAATATGGACACAATGAGTTATTGTATTAGTTCCCCTCTAGGCCTGGATTTGGGTCTTATTAGAGCAGCAGCCCTGGCTGTCACATTATGATTGTTCCTACGTGTTAGTATCAGCGGGGCCAGTTATTCTGCTATAGATGGGGCTGTGGCCTCTGCTGAATGAATAAAACCAACAGAACACAGAGATGGGGGGGTGCGCAGTCATTCTAACACATCCGCGTAAATGGAGGCGAATTGAAGGTCAGCCATTGCAGACTTAGATTCTTGGCAGTCGTCACAGCAGCTGATCATTAAAGAGGGAGAGAACAGGGAGGATGGAGGGGGAACAGGAGGTGTACGTGGAGGAGGAAGAGCTGCTCACATTGGGATAGAGCTGCACAGCTTTGGTTTGGCAGGTTAGTGTTGGATTTTAATTTGCCTTTGTACACCTGTGAGTTTTTTATCTCCTTTTTATAGATTGAGGTCATTGGATGAACTGAAAAGCAAATTCACAAAAAAGCTTTTTTTCTGTGAAATTATAGATTATCTCTACATGCAGGTTTTTTTCTGAGCTCACATGTTTGGAGCAATGACAAAAATCTCTTTGATGTGTGCTTTAAACCCCTAACTAAGATCACAATCACTTTTTTAATTTATTTGTTTGTTTTTTACTGTGAATTTATCAACAATTTTTCACATTAAAACTATTTTGCTTAAGATAGTTTTATGGTGCTGTGTTGAAAGCATTATCATTTGTAGATCTTTTTACTCCTGAGCAACAGGAGCGTGCTTCACGGGAAGCACCCTCCTGGACGGGAAGAGAATGGAGCTAAATAGAAGACCTAAAAACCTGTAAGGGGCTAAAGGGACCTGCAACTGTTGCAGAGGTACCCCCTGTGAGACCAAACATTCAGCCAGAGCTCCAATGGAATACAGGCAGATTGTCCTGTCTCTGTTACCTCTTTAGCATACTTGAATCTAATAGTTAAATTATCTCCATCACCAGTAATCAGATAAAAAAAATCTGAACATATTAACACCCCATTAATACTTCAATCAAAATTCAGGGAAAACAATCTAATTAATTAATCGCTTAAAAGTCTTTAAACTCCATATCTAATTAGATGCTTAAAGCTGAAACTACATTCAAAAGGTGGTTCTTCAGCTTTCTGACTGCAGGAGGATGGAAATCAGATGCTGGCTGTTATATATGTAGAATATTCTTAGCTCTACTTTTCTCTTTGTATGCCTATAAATTGCCTCAATGTTTGTAGTTTTACTGAAACTAATTGCTATAAACTTTTAGGAGTATAAATATTTTTGCAAAGCACCAAATACTGCAGGGAAACCTGACTTAGTCGATGTTCAGCTTCTTCATAAATAAACTCTTGTCAGTAAAAAAAAAAAAATTGTATTTGCCAGATTTAGGTTGGCTTTTGGCTTGAAACATGCACTTTGTTACTGATTAGTTGCCTTAATAGGAAAATGGTTAAAAACAAGAAACACTGAATGTTGTGCCTATGTTGGATTTCCCCATTAACAGGTCACACGATATCACCAAAAAACAGCTATTGTTCCTTAACCTTGGGAGGGTCTAACCTGCCAAAGTTAAAAATTTAGAAGCTGCACATACATGACCAATTAACAAGTAAAAAAAATACAAGAATAAATATGGTTTCCTGTTATCATAATAATAATTTGAATAGGACTTTTTTAAACTCAGGCACTTTGTTAATATCAAGCAAAATTACAAGAACAAAATTTAAATGCATCAAAATAGACCTTAAAAAGAAACACAGAAGGTTATACAGGATTTCCCTAATTGGGGGTCAGGTTGAAAGATGTTTTTTCCAATCATTTGTGAAGTATATGAAATGCCAAATTATATTATAAAATGCGTAAATATGTGGATCTCAGGAAAAACTAGTTATAATATTTACTTCTTAATTTATTTAATCAAATACATGATAGATTCAATATACCATGAAGTTGTAAAATGCACAAATAAACAATTAAATGTCCAAATATCTAACTACAAATAAAGACAAAGATTGATTGAATTTTAAATGTTATTTTAAACATATTTCATTAAGAAAATAAATAAAATGTCTTAACTCCATATGAAAAATAAATTCAAAGTATATTTATTTTCAGAGGTTCATCATTCTGTTGCTTTGTAATGTTTGGGGCTTCCACCTTAAATGTTGGGAACCTCTTTATTAAAAGTGGTTCCCAGTTTTGAGGTGTGATGTGTTTTCCATGTCTGCATTTTAAACTGGTTGATTAAGAGCAAAATTAACCTAAAGTCTAATTTCTATCTAGATTGTGTTTAAAACATGGCAAATTAAGCTGATTTTTGTTCTTAGTTTCAAAACAACAATAAGGATTAATAACAATAAGGATTCATTTACTGATAATTATTTCTAAAGTCAATATGTTAAATATTTATTGTGATTATTTGCCATTTGTCAGTGGTGTCCTCTGGTTGCAGTGACAGAATTTTGTCAAAATGTGATTTATTGGAGCTGGTACTGTATATAATGTGCGGTCTCAAGACTTTATGATCCACTTGTGTTGCTTCAAACAGGAGGCCATATATACTTTAAGTAAGTGCTGTTGTTTGCAGATTCACTGATAGTTAAATATTCATACAGGCAGCAAGAGAGTCAGAAAAAGAAAAGGCTGGAAAAAAGATGCAAGTTTCAGTTGAGGCAATGATAATATCAAGTGTTTTCTGTAGTTAGAAGGAATTAAAGGATGTCACGGCCACACATTCAGAGACGTAAATATGCCTTAACTCTTCAGCGCGCGCTAATTCTCTCCCGTTAAGTGAAGACAGCAGAACACAAATACAAAAGCACACATGCAGACACCCACGCATCCACACACTTCCATCGGTTGTTAATTACAGTTGCTGGCGCCAGAAAAAGGAAGCCATACATAGTCAATGAGAGCAAGGGAACAATGAACACACAGTAGGGATGAATGCTGTAAATAAAAGACTGAAAGTGGAGCAAGGGAGGAGGGAAAGAGGACTTGATGCTGCTGGCAACCAGCGATGGAAATAACCAGGGCAAAGAAGAAAAGGGCAAACTGCTCTGAGAATGAGAGAGAGAGACTCTGTCAGTTTAGAAGTGGTAAATTTACACCAAAAATGTAGCCCTCATAAAGTTCATGAATCAGAAAAAGGAAATTTTTAATATGACAATGTGTGTTGTTGTGTGTCATTCCATTGCATGCCAATAATACAAGAAAATTCTAGAAATAAATCATGAAGCAAACTTTCTTACCTTCTGAGTTTAGATTTATGGAAACAAATGAATTAGATTGATTACCGTACAGATTTTTCTTTTATCATTTGACAAATCAAAATTTAAACAATATTCTAAAACACCAAAACCAACAGCTAGAGCTACAGTTGAGGGGTCAAGATTAAAAGGTATTCAGATAGATTAGCCTTATCAAAGTCAAAACCAAATAAAAAAAATCTGTTTTATAAAACAAAAAAAAAAGAATGAGCAAAATGTTACAGGATGTGAAAAGCTGGTAGGGGTCACTTTAAGGACTTACCTGTAATGTGAATGTAAAAAGTAAAAAATCGCATCAGTGTTCAAACTTATAGAAGAACGTATCACTTTATTTTATTTCATTCATGTCCTTCTCCAAGTTCTTCTTTTTGTCTACACTTGTGTATACAAAATGACAAAATAAATCTGTCTAAGCCTCTAAGGAAAGTTTAGCTAAACCATTGGCTTTAATACTAACTGTCCCAGAGATAAATTGCAAATAAATATTTTAGCTTGCCAAATTTGCCAAAGAAGGATTTTTTCCTGGAGAGTTTGAAGATGCTACCAGCCAGCCTTGTGAATATTTAACCTTACAGCAAAGTGTCCAGAATCGTATAGACTGAGAACAGGTTTAGTTCCTCAACAGTGGTCCGTCATCTACCTTCAAAGATCAATTTAGGTTCCTCCTCTTGGTTTTGTCTGCATGTATAAAACGAAACACGTCTTCTATTAGACAATCGGCTGAGTATAAATTAGATATGAAAATGTGAGCAGTTTTGAATGAAACCAGGTTAACCCCTTACGAAAAAATAAAGAAATATAAGGCTTTGCTCCAGAGGTACCTGACCTTTTTAAAGCAAGGCCGTTTCAAGAAACCTCGTATGATTATTTCTCTTCAGCGAGAGGGTGTATAGAACGAGCATCCCTTGGAGCCTGAAAACAAAGCTGGTGAGCCGCTGGAGGTGGATGAAACAGTGTACGAAGATAAACGATAAAAAGCCTTCAACAAAAGGAGCGGAAAAATGCTGAATACATTTTAAGAAAATATTCTCAGTACAGGCGCTAGGTCACTACCATCTATATTAGTCATTTTGAGATGTCGATGGATAAGTGTATCGTTTAGATATAAATATTGTCACCTTCAACACAAAAAAAAATAGGACCTGTGTCTACTGTATAAGAGCTGAGAGAGGATGAATTTCTGTGTAAACCTTATCTTCTTTGGACAGCTGCGTCACTGGAGCAGTAGTCCAGTTCCATCAAGCTGCCTTCCATGTCTTCTCCTCACTAAAAAATATGAACTCTCCCGACAGACTTCCTGCTCTTAGCCTTGCTTCTTCCTAATGAGTTGTTTTTTTAACACTCTTGTGTATTTGTAAATTAAACTCTCTCCAGGTGGACGATTTTTGCGCCGTCATGATAAAAGCATTAGCCCTGACCCGTCCTGCTCATTTCCTGATATCTTTTTCATATTTTTGCTGATCAGGTCTGAGGCTATGCTCCTTGCTGCCCTTTTGAAGTGTGGTTTAGCTGTAGAAAATCCACTTTTCACTTTGGGCGAGACGAATCTGAATTATCTTGAAAATATTGCCCCCATCCCTCCACCATAACACCACTGAAACCTCCTATATCACCTCCAGCCTGATTTTGATAATAATGTATAAATCTATGGGGATTCGTATTGAACCCAATATATGCCATAGTGTGAATTTTTTTTTCTTTCCGTTGCAACAGCTAAAATAGTGCAGAGGGGGTCTGCGGTAAAGTGACAATATGAATTATGTTTTCAGAATTGTATATTTTGAGCTTGTATGATCAGAGTCATTACACAATTTATTTACTTTAAAATGTCTTCTCATCACATGTTTGAAAAAGGCTGGTCTAAATTGTTGCTTTAGAA
>NW_015151613.1:164655-185738 GCF_000732505.1 Cyprinodon variegatus
ACATTTCAATACTACAATAAAGAAAGGCAGTGGAGGAAGAAGACTTAGAAAGCTCAGGCATCTATAAACAAAGGTGCTGATGGCAGCTGCACAGCTGATATTTTTCTTCAGGATGGTGTTATAACCAAACAGGAACAGACCAGAGGAAGCTACTATGAGAAAAAGCAGAGCGAGCATAGTGTTAGAGATTGAATAAAAAAATTCTGCAGAGTGGGAGAAGAGAGAAAGAATGATGAGATAGATGCAGAATGATGAAAAAAGGGTCCCTGTGTCCTCCAGCAGTCTAAGCTTATAGCAGCATAACTATAGAGATAGCTCAGGATATCCTGAGCCACTATAACTATAAGCTTTATCAAAAAGAAAAGTTTTAAGCCTTTTTCATCAGAACTCTGGCTGCAGCATTTTGGATCAGCTGAAGGCTTTAAACTATAGTTTGTGGACTTCCTGATAGTAAAGAATTACAATAGTCCAGCCTTGAAGTAACAGATACATGGACTAGTTTCTCAGCATCACCCCTGAACAGGTTATTTATAATTTTTGCAGTATTCTGCAGCTGAAAGAAGGAAATTCTGGAAAGCTCTTTGATATGGGATTTAAATGACAGGTCCTGATCAAAAATAACACCAAGATTTTTTACTTTATAAGCTGAGATCAATTTAAAGTGACTGACTAATCAGCTTCTTTTTCAAAGACTCTGGTCCAAAGACTTCAGTTTTGTTTGCTTTCAGAAGCAGAAAATTAAGAGTCATCCAGGTTTATATCTTCAAAACATGCCTGTAATCTATGTAATGGGTTAGTTTCATCTGGATTTATAGACAGATATAGCTGGGTATCATCAGCATGACAGTGAAAATTAATCCCATGTTGTCTAATAATTTCACCGATTGGGAGCATTTATATATATAGTAATGAGAATTGGTCCAAGCACTGATCCCTGTCTTACACCACGGGTAACCCTGGAGCATGAGGAAGATTTGTCATTAATGTGAAAAAACTGAAATCGGTCAGATAGATAAGATTTAAACCAGTCTAATACTGTTCCTTTAATTCCTAAAAAATATTCCAGTGTTTCTTAAATAATATTATGATCAACTGATTCAAATGCAGCACTGAGATCTAACAGGACAAGTGCAGATACAAGTCCATTATCTGAGGCCATGAAAATATCATTTGTGACTTTCACCAGAGCTGTTTCAGTGCTATGATGAGCTCTAAAGCCAGACTGAAACTCTTCAAAAAGTTCATTATTGTGTAAGTTGTCACTCACTTGTTTGGAGGCTTGGTATAGATTTATATCCTCTTGGATATAGGTTTATAATTGACCAAGTCATCTGGGTCAAGAGACATTCATATAAATGTTACTTTTACTAAATTAACATTTCTAAATAATCAATGAAAAAAAAATCCATTTTAAATGAATTTCAAATGGCAAAATGTAAAAAATTGCAAACATATACTTCTGATTATATAAACATTTTAGTCTTTAATGGAAAGTTGTAAATATTGTCTGTTTTTAAATACAGTATATATTACGATTTGATTCCGTTACCGAAATTAATTGATGATTAATCACGATAAATCAGATAAATCAGTTGATCGCCAATAATTTAATGTGTTCTACTTTCTTAGTTTTATTGAATCTGATGTCATCAGTGTGGATCAAATTGACCCTCTGATTGTCTCAGACTTGTCTACAAATAATCAACAGCTCCTTGTAGCTATAAAGGTCTTGGCTTTGGAATTCTTAATCTTTTCACCCTGTCTTGGCCTTTTAAGTCGGTAATCTGCTCCAAAGTAGTGACAAGTACTAAACTACTGAAATCAGTAGTTGGTTTATATAGATGTACGGCCTGTATTACTGACAGACATTTATCCTCCATTGCCTCTCAGCCTTAAGTGTTATAAGCCATCTAAATGTGGCTGTTTGGACAGTGGAGTATTATCACTCAGGTTCTGGAGCTCCAAAGCAACTTCTAATGTTAGCTTTCATTGCAGCACATTCTGTTCTAGCTTGACAAAACTGAAATGATTTATTTTCCCATTGATACTTTGATCAATATTTTTATTAACCAGAAAAAAATGAAATCAAGTGAACCTCAGTAGAAAGTTGAAAGGTCTGATCTTACAGAAGTTACTCAGTAAATAACAGCAGGGGGCTCGAGTCGGATGATTTGGATGATGAGAGTCAGAGGGTAAGATGAAGGAGAATCTTTGATGGCTTGGATCTCATTCAGACGAGGCTGACTGAAGGTGATAAGCTGTGCTTTAAAATCCTCTGTTATTAATAGAAAGGAAACAAAGCTGCTGTTTAAATCTAAAATCTATTTTCAGGTTGTTGTTGTTGGATGAAGTCTGACTTTCTTTCTAGATTTTTAGTATCAACTATGTAAGAGTCAATCTTTATGTGTATCACAATCACGATTTTCTTTAGATTCCTAAGCTGAGTGTAAAATTGTACAGATTTTTATTTCGTTGACATATTTTTCATCTCCCTCATAAGCCTTTAACATTAAGGAACATATATGTGAAGTTGTGTTTTATACTCTGATGCCATCTGCTGTCTGATAAGGGGAAGTGGAATACAGCCCATTTTCTGTTAAACTTCCTGTGAATTTATTGCAGTTCTAATCAAAGATGGTTAGCAACTAGTTACGTTTCATTAGTTACAGTTACTTTAGTAAGTTTTTTGATGAAAATAGATTTGTATAAGTCATTTTCCTATACCATACATTTTACATTTACTTGAGCAATATTTTGATTAAAATATCCCCATACTTAATTAATAAGAATTGTTTAAAAAAAGCTGTCCAGACAAAGAAAAAAGTTAATGTTTATATCAAAATTATTATCCTTGGTTGTACACAAGCTTAAAAAAAAAAAAAAAAAAAGTGGTCCAGACAAAGCAAAAGTTTATATCAAAATTAGTTTCCTTGGTTGTACACAAGCTTACATGAACCTTTCATGACATATGAAGATCAAGTTTATATACAATGAACAGTAAATATGGCGTTACTGATTTCTTAAATTTAAAGTTGAAAAGAAAATTGGTTTGTAAAAATGATTGGATTTTTTATTTTATGAAATCATGTAACGTGTGTTTAAACTGTATTATCATAGTCTTTAAAATACCAGAATTGTACACATATCTTTACATATTGGTCTGATTTTAATGTATATTTTAACGTATCTGATTTTATGATAAGTTAACCAGAACTTGAGTCATATTTCTACAAGTACATTTTTACATTAGTTGAGTACTTTATCAATAGTCTAACCACATCTGGCTTTAAAGCTTTTTTTTTTCAGTAGTTATAGGAGCTCATGTTCAGCTGATCATTTTAAAATCTGTGTGATGGTATACAGTCTCTTTTATTTTTAAAAGTTTTTTGTATGACAAAGGTTGCTTCCATGTTGCAAAACAAAAAAAAGAAGAACTCATGATCAGCAAATACTGTATAACAGAAAAAAAATACCTTTGAGATTATAAAAATGTAATTTTTGGATCGCCTTGTGTGTATTCCTGAAAGAATTCAAGGCAGCTGTACTTTATTATTGCAAGTCCCATTCATTTAGTTCATTTATTTTTTTATGGGACAATATGTATTCACTAACATTTACATGTAAATGTCTGAGATTAAAGCCAGTCGGCTGATTTCCATTCCTAGTCTCCTTAGCAGATTGATGTTAAATCACAAAAATAAATAAAAAGTTTTTATTATCGAGAAGAAAAAAAACCCAACTTTGAGTAATGTTTGAAATGATGCAGTTTATGCTGTGTTTTTTCCACACTATTCTATTCTTCTATATTTTCAGAAATTAGAAGGTACCAGCTTTCAAATGATGTATCCCACATGTAATTTGGGCTGACAGTTCCTCTGTTATGTGCTTTTCCATTTGGGTATGCAAAATAGGGGAGGATTACCCGGTATTAGGTGGGTTTTAAGAGCTTTTAATGAACTTAATTTAAAACTGAATGTTGTTTTAACTTTGTCCTTTATGTTTTTGGAGTATCTGCCAATAATGACATTATTTGGGTTTTTCATCCAACACCATTAATGCTTGTTTATAAAGAATCTTAATTGGTTTTACAGCTGTTTTGGTAGCCAGGGATTAATATTTTATGCAGTATGTCGTGTAAGGGGTAATCATGGCACCAAAGTTATAGCTTTTTAAAGTAAAATTCCTAAGTAATTGGAAACGAGAGATACAATTGTATATTTTAGGCTATCTGTTTTACTTCTTGTTTACTTGTTGTTCACTCCTTGGTCGGCACAGATCCACACTGTATAAAAATTCAATAGTTTTCTCTGCTTAAAGGATTTTATTACCATTTGTTCCTACAAAGTCTGCTGCTGTCCTTGACTTTCTACCACGTGAACTGAAAGGACCTTTTAGGCCTCATAAATATCATTACCAAAATCTAATTTAAATTCATTAAATTTGGTTCCATTTTATTGCCTAAATCACCATACAGGTTATCTCAGGTTAACAGTTAGATTTCAAAAACATATTAGGATTTTTTTAAGCCCATAGCTGAGAATAAATTACATGTTTACATGTGATGTTAACTTTTAACAGTTTGTATTAGCAGTAATGTGTGGTTCTCTCTTCATTCAGCGGTGAGAACAGCCCCTGTCTGCCAGGTCGGCTCTGGACATGATCATACCCAGTAGTTTGGTCAGCCTGGAGTTCCCTTCTGGTCTGGTTCCTATTTTTTAACTGATATTACAGAAAACATTCATACATTTTTTATCTTTTTTGCCTAGACAGTAACTCTTTTATGCATACAAAGAAAGCAAAACAAATAAGGGATCAAATTATTTTGATATAAAAAACATTTTCTAACTCAGGGTGCATCTCGGTGAAGGTCTACTCTAGACCTAAACTAGGCCATTCTAGGTTATAAGGAATCCTTGATTTTTAACTTCTGCCACAGTCTCAATTCTCCTTTAGCCTCTAACTTTTCTTCTTCTGAGAGTTAATATCATCCATCTTCTCCTGAACTCGTAGCGACTTTGTAGGAGCAACTTATACCACACTTTAATTCGTAACATTATTACTTAAAATCATTCATATCATTGGAACTGAGCACAGCATTGCTATCACTTGTACAGTATCATTTTTAATAGGGACATATATTCACATGTCATCAGCTTAGCTGCCACATGTGAACACTTCAACAGCTTTAGCTTCCATTTCAGTGAATGTCAAAATTCAAACTGTATTCCCAGCTCTGTTGCAGTATTATCCTTGATGGAATCAAATATCCTTTTGCTTTTTTTACACTGCCCCTTCTTAGCTGGGGGCGGCTAGCTGTCTTAGCCACAGTAAATCACTTTCGTGTTTACCCCCTGCACACATCTGTGGTATTGTACCTCTGTAGTTATTGCAAATATACACAAACCATAAAAGACAAAAATAACAATTAATACCGTAGCAGGATAATCTTTGAGAAAAACTTGTGTGCAACAAAAGTGAGTTATTGGCGAGTAAATGTAAAAAATATAAAAGTGACTATTCACTTTTAAAAATCTAAAAATCACATTATTAAATTCCGTAAAAGTTCAAAAAATCCAATGGACTTGGTTTCAGTATTAAACTATTATAGTAGTACTTTTATATACTATAAGACAGTTTAAAAAGTAGAGCCGGTTCAGTTTTTATTTTTTCATTGGAGTTTTTTTTTTTTTCTCTTACACAAAATGTTCAATACTTAGAGTGGTCAAACCTAACCGGCATTAATATATACTGAAGAGAGATTCTGTAAACGAAAGCTCTGTGTTTACACCTTTAAGCTTTCTCTTCCCAGATTCCTGTCCTGAGAAGAGATCATTACGGACAAACTTAAATAAAACTTGACAATGTCAACAGGACAGATAGACCCAGTATTTCAGGTGAGAGAGTGGGAAGTTTCAAAAAGTTTAATGACAAAATCAAAGCAAAAAAACAGCACAGAAACGGGCTGCTGTGGATCTGCGGACATGCAGTGGCTTAGGGGGGAAATGGGGTAACACCCATCACTGTAGATGATTACCGTTTGAGTCACTTACCTGGTTTAACAGTTCAGTCCACCATCTTGGGTGAGGCAGGATCCAGCCGATGGACTGCCAATGAGTTGCGGCGCAGAGCCGTACAGAGTGTCTCCAATGCTGCAACCTAAACAGGACAGCTCTGAGATCCAGGAATGCGTAACTTGACCAGGGGTTCCGATCCAAACAGGAACTGAAAGATCCAGGGTTCCTGGAATCTACGGAGCGCACAGGCAGGTTCAGAGTTCCATGAGCCCAGCAACAAGCCTAGACAGACAACATGACCAGAACGGGCTCAGTGGAGAAAAGCCAGGACATGATCAGAAGACAGGAGTCAAACACTAAACCCGACACACATCCCCCGAAGAGTCAGGACATGAACCATGGACTTAACTAAAACTCAAACAAACAAACAAACAAATATGAACAGCTAATGATCATGTCTCGATAGCTGTGCTGAATGGGGCCTAGTCGTTAGGGCACAGAGCTTGGAATCCTGAGGTTGTGAGTTCGAAACCCACTCCCAGAGACTGCCACTCTACAGTAGGTCTCTGAACAAGACCCTTAACCCAACACTGCTTCCTGGGCACCACAAATGGCAGTCCACGTCTCCCCAAGGGCATGGGTTAGATGCAGATAGTGAATTTTGTTGCACTGTACTTGTGACAGTGTGATGACAATAAAACGCTGGAAATTGAGAGAAATAGAGGAGTTGGATTCTTCCTCTTCTTCTCATTCTATTTCAAGAGCCACCCTGTTTTCAAAGCATTGTAAAGTGCTTAATAGTTTAAAAGACCATATATTCTGGCATAAGGATTAGCTGTTTGTGTAAAACCTTAAACAGACAGTACTATTTAAATCTGAGGCAAAAGTTCATATTGATGGCAGGATAATTAACAATAATGCAATTACTACTAATGTATCAACAAGAGGACACTGTTCTTGTTAAGCTGTACTAGTTCAACAAGTAGGAACAGTGTGCCAGCTCTGCAAATGCTGCTCCAGCTTCAGATTTAATTTAAGAGAAACAGACCAAATATCTGGTTTTGAACGCAAATTACTTTTGTCAAAAACTATCACCTGGATCTTTGTTGCTGCTGTTTATATATTTTCAGATTCAGACTCAAAATAAACTAAAGGAATATTGTGAAGTAATTCAAACTCACATTAACAGAATAGAACAGCAGCTTCTATGTTTTTTTTTTGTTTTTTTAACAATTTATACAGATGTCCACCTGCAGTTTAAAATTCTACCTGATTAATTAACACACACCAAGCTCTCCTGGATGCCCAGTTTTTACTGCATTTACTTTACCGTGTTTCTCCAGAAAGGCTTTACTTACTTCTCTCACAAGTCAGGTTGCAAAATGTTATCTTTGAATATGTTGAAATATGTCTCAAAATGTGGTCCATTTACCTAAATAGATGGTCTGCACAGTAAATAAAGAACACAGATTTTGTATTGTAAAAGCTAAAGTACCCCGTTCACAATGCAGCCTGAAGTGACCAAAATCATTGGGTTTTTTTTGCCCATATGTGACCTGTATTTGATCTTTTCAGATTGATGACAGTCTGATAAACACAGCCTTTTTCTTTCTAGATGCGACCCTGGCTATGTGGTTCTAAATCTGATATGTAACATGTGCTGTCTTTTAACTCAAGAAATGGTTTTAAAGGGGGACACCAGTTGTTTTTACATTGTCCCCTTAATTTTACGTTTTTCCGTCATGTTCTTCTCACCCATATTAGTTTTGTGTCATTTGGAGCTGTTCCGAAGATTATCGGTTTTGTTATATCACTGTCCCCCAGACATCTGCAGGTTATGTTTTTTATAGGGATGCACAATATAATCTCCCCCCTATCGGTATCGGCCTGTATCTGCCTTAAAACTGAATATCGGACATCGGCCACCCCACCGATATTTAACCCGATATTTAATCAGCTTCTGAGTTTCTAAAGTCTAAAAAAATTAAAACAAAATACTACTTCTTCTTCTTCCTCAAAAACTTATTTTTTACAGACTTAAAAATTTCTAAAGATAAGGGAAAAATATTAATACAGTAAAATATCACAATATCTTCATATGCTGATATATTGCCATTTAAAAACACCATATCAATCTCTTTTACTAATGAAATATTGCTATATGTNGATGACATCATACACACTCCGGAGGAGACAGTGATTTGCCTACAGGTTGTGAATGCTGGCGTACCATAAAGAATACATTATGAACAGTTTAGTTTGTGCCTTCAACTCGTTGCCCAAAGGAAGACATTACATGGATATAACAAAACTGAATATTTTTGGAACAGCTCCAAATGAAACAAAACTAATATGGGTGAGTAGAACATCATGTAATAACGTAAAATCAAGGGGCCAATGTAAAAAAAACCTGTGTTCCCCTTTAAGTGAAAATTTCCCATTTAAAACCAGTCAGACCAATTATGTTAAGTATTGAGTCACTCTAAAATGATATATTTTCCTTTTTTACTTTGACATTTAGATGATTGTCTTCTCTACATCTGCATGTCTGAATGCATTAAGTTGGAGCCATGAAATTTGTTTTTGTGATGTTTATGTTAATATTAACTGAACAGGTATACCGAATTATAAAAACAAAAAACAAAAAAACAACATAATAAATTTATATAAAATATGTTTTATTCCAGTGTGGCTTTAAAAGCAGTTTCAGTCATACCTATTTGAAATTTTCTATAAAAGAGGTTATTTTTTTATTCAGATATTTTGTCTTGTGGGATGCCTCAAGGTTCTGTGTTAGGGCCAATGTAGCAGATCTTGAAGCGTTACAAGAATTTGACTTATCATCTGTATGTTTATGATATTCAACTTTATTTTTCTTTTAGACCCTTGGACATTTAAAAACAATCTGACTTCATGCATTGTTTGACAAAATTCAAACAATAGCCTGAGCACAAATGCTTGTAACTAAATGTGAGTAAAAAGAGACCCTTGATTTTTCAGCCTGAAGATTTTTGACTTTTGATCTTCAAACTCTTAAGGTCAGTTGATCATTGATTTTCACTAGTAACACAGACTTATCTTAAAAATCAAGGAGATGAGGCCTCCCACATTGTGGCCTTAGGCTCTGGAACTCACTCCTGTAGTCGTTTCGTCACAGTAACTCGATTCACAATTAAGGAACTAGGGGTGTCACGATATAAAATCTTTTTTTATTTATTTTTTTTAATTTATTTTCTTTAACATCTTTATTTCCAACACAGTACAATACCGAGCTTTGAGAATTGGCAATATACCAATATTGACCCAATACGATATAAACCCAAATCATAGCAGCTTTTAATACTTATTTTATATGGGTTAATGTTAAAAATGGCTTAATCAAGAGATATTACTAAAACATTGAACAAAGGTCAACAACAAAATGTATAAAAACAGTTGACCCATGTAAAATTAACCAATGATTTAAAAAAATTTAACAGAGGCACAGTGTTTCTATAAGCACAAAAAATGAAAAAAGATTTTATTTTCCAGCTGATACAAACAATATTATTTTTTTTGCTAATATCGGACTTATGTTGGGACATCAACATAAGAAACAAATAAAGACATATTTTTTTTAAATAGCATTTAAAGAGACTGGAAATGTGTTTGTACTGGGCTTGTATTCTTTTTTCATTATTGTCAGGTCCTATAAAAATACATTTTACTAATAGGATGCCAACTGACTATGTATATCGACAACTGGCTTCTGGGAAGAAAAAAACTCTTCTCTTTTCTTTCTAAATCAACTCAATGAAACAGTAATGGCTTAAACTGAACTTTCATTTTCATGCCTGGATCAGTAGTCTGTGAACCGTTAGGGGGAAAGGCTCACAGCCAGAATCAACTTTTTTATGACAGAATATGCTCTCAAACAAATTTGAGTCAGTAATGCGAGAAGTACTGAAAAAAAATGCTGCTGCTGTGACCAACATCTCTGTCCCCGTTTTCCTGGCATGAAAACTTTAAATCTAAGCATTACAAATTGTTCTGTTTAAAATGTGTATGTGGCTACATTGTTGCAAGATTTGGTGCAATTAAGAAAGACTACTTTGCATGTTGCGTCACACCACAGGGTTGTTTATGATTAGTGAAGTTGTGTCATGCGTGCGAGCCAAAGAAGAAGGCACATCATTACTGAAGTATTTTAGAAATAAATGTTTAGAAAATACGTTTTTGTGGCTCTACTCCTACTTGACATTCATGAACTTGTTATCGTGATATTTGAGCAACATGTTCGGCATCTAAAGGGGAGCATACTAAGTAAAAAAAGTTTATCATATATTTTAAAGAAAATCCTCTTGTAATAGTGATTAGCATGGTTTAATTGGATTTCCAAAAGTCTATCCATCTGAATGCAACAACTTTCTTACAAGATTAGATTAGATTAGATTAGATGGTGCAAACAAGGAGGAAAAAGTGCATTAAGAATAAACAATATATATACAGTATATCAAGATAAAAAAGGATTAGGGTTACAAGAACCGGTTTATAAGAGGCTGGGCATTATATTGAATTAACAAAAAAATAAAACTTATAGTATTTATTTCCCGAAATGAACATAACTAAACTAAACAATATTGTTTATATTGAGATGGTCTATGTTGTTTTCAGATTATAAATCTACTTTTAACATGCCAGCAGGGTATTTTACAGCCTTTTCTCTAAAACTGTTAAAAAATTTGACTGTGTGCCATTTGGGAAAAGCTTTGATTTAAGTTTCCACTACAATTACATCATTAAAAGAAAATCTAACTGAGATGAATACTTTATGTTCCTGTTCCAGGTTATAAATGGAAAAATCTGTTTGATAGTTGATAAAAAAGTATAGGGCAGCTATGCTGTGATATGTTTAGTCTCCTTATTATCTGCTGAAATATCATTCCCTCCTTAAAAGTAGCCTGATTAAAGAAAATATAGTTTATTAGTTTGTAGCAGTCACTCAATGTTTAAAAAGATGTATAAACCACACCAGTATCAATACTATTTTAAACAATTTTGGTTTAGATTTAAATAGATAAGGGAAAAAAACTAATCAATGGATTTTTATCAGCTCAGTATTACATTGATTGCATTCAGATTTGAGAAAGTGGAAAACAAAAATGTTTTTTTTTTTTTGCAACACTGTTTGGAAGATAAAAAAAACAAAAAAGAGCTTACCATACACAGACATTATTGACTATTAACAATACAATTTTCTTCTTTGTCTCTTCCCTTTGCAGGTTTCTGTACTCAGCATGCTCCTGTCCTGCAGCTCCAGTACAGATTCCTCTGGTTGACTTTTAAAAAGGCTTCTGGCGAATGCTGAGCAGGTCGACCTGTTTGAGGTACGCCTCGTGTTCCTGTGATTGGTTTCTGGATGGTAGTGAAGTTGAACAGCAGCGATGTTCGACAAGCAGGAGAGCAACTCTTCGGAGAGCGATGAAAAGGGGTACGAAAATTTGTGTTGTAAGCCTGATGGACATACTTGCTGCTTTCCTCTGTTTAAAGTTTAAATATAAAAGACTTTTCTGAAATGATGTTGACGACTATCCGTAATGAGTTAAAAAATGACCCTGATCCTTTACTCGTTATGGAACAAAATAATTCAGTGTAATTTAGGTTATTTATATAGTGCCAATTCACAACACGTCATTTCAAGGCACTTTACAGAGACAATTCATTCACATCAAATACACAGGTTGGATAAAATTGTTCTATTAGAAGCACACATAAAAAAGGGATATAGAAGCACTGATTCATATTTACATTTCATGTTATAGAAGGTTAAAGTAAATTAGCTCCACAGATGACTGTCTAGGAAAGCAGAAGTTAAGCAGAGAAAGGGATGAGATTTGATCTAATTAAAATCTGAGCCCATAGATGTCTAGGAGAGAAACAGGACTAAGCACTGAAAAAGAGGCCCACACTAACATTCATAATTACAGGTTTTGATGGAAGCGGTCCAGCTGATGCCCAAAATGGCATCACAGCTAAACACACCACCAAGTCAGATGAAGCTACTGTGATGAGGAAAAGCAGAGAAAACATAAAGTTGTAAGTTGAATTTACAAATAATGCAGAATTGGAGAGCTTGAATGAAGCACAATTATTAAAACTGGTCCCTATGTTCTCCAGCATCCTAAGCCTATAGCAGTATTACTGTAAAGATAGTTAAGAATAAAATGAACCCCTCTAACAGCAAGTTTTATCTAAATACAACATAAAGCTTTGCATTGAGGTGTGTACATAGCGGCTGAGCATTTATTTTATAAGGAAATTGGTGGAATTAGTCACTACTTACTGACTACTATTTGAAGCTGTCCCATAATGTTACCGTAATCGAAAATTTAAAGACAGTAAAAAATATAAAGAAAAAAAACTGAAGACAAAAAAATTTATTAGTCAGAAAGTCAGAGCAGAACTATATGCAATTTGTGTATTCAAAATGGAACCTTAGCCCTTATGATTTGACATAAACATGAGTAGTGCCATCTACAGGCAGTACCACCTGACTTCCAGAAATCCATTAATGGAGGACAGGGCTTAAAATCATTGCTAACAGCAGTAGCACTGTTAGTAAGGATATGTACTCATATGTTTATCAATTTTGAGACATCAGCTTCCTAAGTTTTATCCATCTTGGAATCAGACATTTTGTTTCGCCTTTTTATACTTAATCTTTGCTTTACTTTTACCACCACGCTGGGAGTTCCACACTTTCTCATCTCCACTGTTTTGAATTGTTGATCAATTCTGAGCATGCACAGCCATGGTAAATATAAACAAAGGCTATATTTACTAAAAAAAAATGGGCAAAAAAAATCTTAAAAAAATAAAATAAAAAGAAAACTACACCAGGAGGATGCAGGAAGTTCCTAAAGAACTAAAGAGTTATATGCAAACCCTAAAGAGTTATTATTAGTTAAATTATCTCAAATAACATGATTGTGCATTTAAACATTAAATTTGGTTTTGTATACCCTCTGTGTATACAAAATGACAATAAAGTTTGTCTAAGTCTAAGATCAGTGCTTTTAATAATAATGATATTTATCACACATATTTGGTTTGTAGATAATTCAGTAAAACTGTAAAATAAGTAATTTAAATTTAATGTCTTTATTCAGATTTTACACCATGAATTCTGTTCAGTTCTATAGATAGACAAAATAGTTTTTATCCAGTATTTTATTTCAAATTGCTTTACAACTATCCTTTTTTCTTTGGTAACAGCCATCTGGCTTTCTGCTCTTCTGCCTTTACATTCTAGACACCCCATATGTCAGTTTTTTTTTGTGGCTGTAGATGTGTGTGTCTTTTGTGTGTGATCTTGCTGTGTGGTATATGTGTGGATTAGTGGAGCAGAGAGAGCTGGATTAGGACCGTGGGAGGCAGATTGAGCCACAGAAAGCAGAGAACAACTGACATCAACAGGGGATTTCACTCTCGCTATTTGTGCGCATGTGCGTTTCCCACATAGTATCTTTTAGCTAGCACGTGTCGCTGTGAAAGCTGCCTCATGCTTGGACCCCCTCCCTTTTCTGTGATTTTTTTTCCCTAGTTGCTTGATACACACACAGACACACAACACCAGTACTCATGCACAACTTCACATAGCCTGGAGTGAGGGTGCTGAAATAGAAATTGTTGTGTGTGTGAGTGTATTTGTGTCAGATTACCTGCATGTCAGGCGTCTGAATATTTCAGAGGAGAGTTAGCTTTCAACACTGCAACCCAGTTTACATCTAAGTGGAAGTTTTAAAAATGAGGGCATTCATTGATGAGCTGGAAAGATTTTGCAGGCATAGACCATCCTTGCTTGTTTATTCGGCACCAATTAGGACTGTGTCAGCTTGTTGCCATGGGGAGGAGGAAAATGTGCTTGCATACATTAAAAACCAAGTGAGAACAAATCTGTTAGCTTCTTCTTTAGAGAAAAAAATCTTTTATTTTTTTTTTTTTAACATGGAGTTCGTTCTTTGATTTTCTGAATAAAAAAGCTAGCAAGAACTGACAGGAACAACAGAAAAGGTTTGTTTTGCTGCCGAGTGTTCAGTTTAAGAGAAGCTACCCTGCTGAACTCATAAAGTCCTCTATACTCTAGCTTACTTCACACCCTGAAAACTAAAGTACTTTAAATTAATTTTAACATATTGAAAAAATTTACTATATTCATTTTAGCTACATCTAATTTTTAAATACATCCATCCATCCATTATCTGACATGCTTGTCCTGAGTGGGGTCGCGAGGGGTGCTGGTGCCTCTCTCCAGCAGTCAGTGGGCAAGAGGCAGGGTACACCTTGGACAATTCGCCAGTCCATCGCAGAGATAAAAAAAAAAAAAAATCTAGGTAAATAAACACACATTTTTTTATTAATGTTTGCATTTTTACAACTTAATGATATATTGAAATTTGAATAATAGAATAAAAAAGAAAGAAAAAATAAATGTTACATTTACTTATTTAATGAGACGTTCACATATATTTATGTTATGATATATTTTGACCCTTCATACACCTGAGGAATCACATCACAATAACTTTTGAGAGTGGGAAAAATGATAAAAAACCTTCCAGATACACTCTGGTCTTAATTATTTCTTCTAGGTCCTTCCTCTTCTTCTCATGAAATTATCAGCCTGTTTGGTTCTCGTGTTTCTCAACCTTTCTCAATGTTTTAAAGTAGGCCTATGTAATGAGAGCAGTAAGCTACAATAGATAGCTGAATCTAAAACTAACTGGATACGTAAACATTAAAAATGCCTATGTGCAGCAAGATCATGTGGAATAGATCTTGCTATAGAGTCAATCACAAAGACCGGCATGTGGAACAGCAAATAGAAATGATTTTCCCTGCAAAACTTTTGCTGAAAGATCATCCAACTATAACTTGAATTTAGACAGCTTCTTTGAATATGTACATATATTTGCTATAGGCTGTATTTGGAAAATATGGATGTTTTGTTCCTTTATTTTCATGTCTGTGCAATGTAGATTGATTGATTTAGAAGCCTTTTTTCTTAGTTTACTGAAGTCACTAAATGCCTCATGCCTTGTGATGTATCTGATGAAAGTTTAACCTGAGGGTTCTGATGGCTGGTGCAAACATGGTGCAATGTGACCTAAGCCAGGAAATTCTGATTTACTAGAATATCAATTGACTGCATCTGTACACTCTGGACCCTCATGCAAGTCATGTGCTTTGGTCTTTGTGGTAAAGAGCAGTGTTTTCTTCTTTTATTCTATAAGCAGTAATGAAGTCAAAATTTTTCTTGATAAATCATTGGGGTAAATAGGTATTGATATACAGAGTGGGTTTCTAGACTTGTCTACCTTAAAAAGGTCCCACTTTAAATCTAAAGCATGTTTTCTTCCAGGGTTGTTTCTCAATCCATTCTCTCTGACAATCTTCTGCAGCAGCACACAAAATAAATTTGTCTGATTTTAAAAGGTTGATTTCGTGGAATGAATCCTTCAAGAACAGTCATACAATTGTAGTAATTTTGTGGTAGTGGCAGTGCCCCAAGTTTAAATGTTGGACTGTTGTATCTGTTCCATAGAATGACTAAGACTATTAATAATCAAAGATTTTGAACTGAGGTAGACAGACTAAAACAGGCCATTTGCTAAAGGAACAACACACTCAAAGCAGCTGTTAGGCCAAATCACTACAAAGAAATTTAGCATTTAGACATTTAGCATTTGGGACAAATCATCATTTAAAGAAAAAGCAAAGGGTTCTTTTGTTGGTGGGTGGATAACATTGTAGATGGTAAATGGCCCGTACTTATGTAATGCTTTTTCAAGTCAGAAGACTTGACCAAAGCATTTTACACTACATTCAGTCATTCACTCACACCCTCACACACTGATAAAGGCAAACTACATGGTAGCCACAGCTGCCCTTGGGCTCACTGGAAGAAGTGATGCCGTACAGTGGTGCCACCGGGCCCTCTGACCACCATCAGTAGGTTATGCGGTTGAATTGTCTTGCCCAAGGACACAACGGCTCTGAAAGCCAGAGCCAGGGCTTGAGCCGTCAACTCTTCCTTTTCACGGCAAACTCCTACTGGCCCACTGCTTCTGAATGTTAAGATTTCTCTTTCAATATACAAAATCCGTTTTGAGTTACAAAATGAGTTTGTGCTCTAGGTTGGAAGGTTCCAACTAGAGATAGTTGGACTTATCTTGATGCATGGCCCTAGCTCTGGAACCAGTCTCCTTGAGAGAGGCTGGACATTCTTCTACTCTGGAGTTGCCGCTGGTGAGAGGTGCCGAGCAGGATTGGGCATACTTGTTGCCCCTCATCTTGGTGCCTGTACGTTGGGGTTCACCCCGGTGAGCAAGAGGGTTGCCTCCCTCCGCATACGTGTGGGGGGATGGGTTCTGACTGTTGTTTGTCCTTATGCGCCAAACAGCAGAACAGATTACCCACCCTTTTTGGAGTCTTTGGAGGGGGTACTGGAGAGTACCCCTACGGGGGACTCCCTTGTTCTTCTGGAGGACTTCAACACTCACGTAGGCAATGACAGTGAGACCTGGTGAGGCATGGTTGGAAGGAATGGCCCACCTGACCTGAACTCGAGTGGTGTTCTGTTGTTGGACTTCTGTGCTGGTCACGGATTGTCCATAACGAACACCCTGTTCAGGCATAAGGGTGTCCATATGTGCTCTTGGCACCAGGACACCCTAGGTCGTAGTTCAATGATCGACTTTGTTGTTGTTTCATCTGACCTGCGGCCACATGTCTTGGACACTCAGGTGAAGAGAGGGGTGGAGCTCTCCACCGACCACTACGTGGTGGTGAGTTGGCTCCGACGGTGGGGGAGGACACCGGTCAGAACTGGTAGGCCCAAACGTATTGTGAGGGTTTGCTGGGAATGTCTGGCAGAGTCCCCCGTGAGAAGGAGCTTTCCCTACCATCTCCGGCAGAGCTTTTAACATGTTTCGAGGGAGATGGGGGACATTGAGTCTGAGTGGACCATGTTTCGCGCCTCTATTGTTGAGGCGAAGTGATTCTGGTCCACAATCCAGCGTCTCAGGAGGGGTAGGCAGTGCAGTGCCAACACTATTTATAGTGGGGGTGGTGTGCTGCTGAGCTCGGTGGGCAGAGTACTTTGAAGACTTCCTTAATTCCACCAACACATCTTCCATTGAGGAAGCAGAGCCTGGGGGCTCCGGCTTGGGTCCTCCCATCTCTGTTGCTGAAGTCAAGGTGGTTAAAAAGCTCCTTGGTGGCAAGGGTCCAGGGGTGGATGAGATTCGCCCTGAGTACCTTAGGGCTCTGGATGTTGTGGGACTGTCTTGGTTAACGCGGCTCTGCAACATTGTGTGGACATCAGGGGCAGTTCCTCTGGATTGGCAGACTGGGGTGGTTGTACCTCTACTTGAAAAAGGGGACCAGAGGGTGTGTTCCAACCTCGCTGGTAAGGTCTATTCCAGGGTTCTGGAAAGGAGAGTCCTTCGGATAGTCGAATCTCGGATTCAGGAGGAGCAGTGTGGGTTTTTGTCCTGGCTGTGGAACACTGGATCAGCTCTACACCCTCAGCAGGATTCTGGAGGGAGCATGGGAGTTTGTCCAACCAGTCTACATGTGTTTTGTGGATCGACCATGTCCCTCGGTGGGTCCTGTCAGGGGTACTCCGAGCCATGTCCTTGTCCAAATACGTCATCGCCTTTTCATTTTAGGGCTTTCAGCACACAAAATTTAAAAAATTGCCAAGGCAGGGTGTTTCACTCTAGTGAGTTCCATATTCCTCTTCTACTCGTTTGGCTTCTGGCTAGACGAGTCCTAGTAGCGCCATCTCACTGTGTCGCTGAGTCCTTGTCATGCTGCACATACATTGTGAGCTGTGAACTCACACTGTATGACAAAACCCTGCAGTTTTGTCGTACAATGTGAGCTGTAGCTGCTTGCAAAAATTTAAAAAAATCGCACAGTGTACGCCCGGCTTTAAAAGCCTTCTTGAGTTTTTGGTTTTGCCCCATGTCCACTAATCAAATCCTCTGTCGATGCCAAGCATATTATTCTGCCATTGACTCTTTGGTTCTGTTAATTGGATTGGCTGATTGAAGTTTGGAGAAACAAAATCTGTTGGCATTTAACAAACTATTCATTTAACAAACAATGGCCTCGTGGTGCATGTGAGAGCGTTGTTCTGGTCACCAGCTTGTCACACAGTGCAGAGGGAAGAAGTCCGAAGCTCAGTCCCAATACAGCAAATCAAAGCTCTTACAGTACCTCCTGTTACTTAAACTTTTGTGAAGTGAACCGTTAAAGCATTGCAATGGAATTAAGTTTTGGATCGCTGTGCTTAATACAGATAACTTTTGGCCTTCCACATGCCATTATATGACAAGAAATGTAAATGGATGACATTTGTTATACTGGGGCTAAAACCCTGCAAGTTACATAAATGTGGTCAACGACTGAAGCTCTCCATAATGCAAAAACAAAACATATCATAGCTCTTTTCTAGCCTGATGTAGTCCTACTCAATTCTAGTCAGAATATGAGTCTGATACTGCTCCATAGAGCTGTGATTATGGGGCGTGTTTTGAACGAACCAGGAAAAAAAATGCCTCTGCACTCAATTGGATAGACCTAAAACCAATAAGAGCAACGTAGTGCGTGACGTATGTTAAGCGACGCATAATTGTTATCAACAAAAATCAAAGCGTGCAGTTGCACGCCTATAATAAGAAGATGAGCCTTGATCGCGTTTCTCTGTTCCTCTTTTAAAATAATTTGCTGTCGATATCTTCTAGAACAGACCTAATAGCAGAATCTACACACCTCAACTCTCCAGCGGCAGCCATTGTTGTTGTCACCCAAGCGCGCTTTGGTCACGTGGTTGATTACGTTACTGTTGATCATCTGTCCATCATCGTATAAAGCCCGCCCTGACAATTTGATTGGCCCGCCAGATATTGTGCTAGCATACTCACGCTACTGTTGAGCAATGCCAGACCGAACTTCCCGACCTCAAACGTTGTGGGCGGGACTAAGTTCGGAATGGCACCCAGGCTAGCTCTTTTCTACTGTGTACTGAAGAATGCTACTTCAGCATATAAGTCAAATTTTGTGAGGTGGTCAGTGGTCATTAATCAATTTACTTTAAGGATTGTTGGAATTCTTGTAGCACCAGATTGTTGCAAGGTCCATATGCTAAAAGAACTATGACAGGAAGCACCCACGCTCCTTTTACCATGTTCTTCCCTACTACCAGCACTAATTAGGCAGCATTTTTCATGGCTAACACTGACACTCTTTTGCTTCAAGTAAAGCCAAACATCCGATGTTCCAAAAACTCACCCCCCCCCACCCCCATCCCCCCCAACAGTATTGGTCTTTTATTTTCAATACGTTCAATCTTGAAAATCAATTTTGCTTTCTGTTTTTCATGGGACTTCAGCATACAGTGCACCTCGCCACAGTGTCATCATTCCTCACCATAGCCGGTTCTAGACGGGGGCCAACGGGGGCCAGTGCCCCTGTAGATCATGTCCTGGCCCCTGTTATGGCCCCTGTACTGAAGACATAATACTAATCGAATGATGATTTGCACTGGAACAGACATGGTTACTGATAGGTCCTTTGGATCTATTTAGTTCTTTTTCTTTACAAATTCCTTTTTGCTAATTATTCAAAAACAAAGTGACAGCTTCAGTGGTACTGAGATAGAATCCCTGTTTTCATTTGCTAAATGATTTTTTTTCACAATAAAAAAAGCTCTACTTTTTACAGATACATTTAACAGTTTTTCTTGAATTCTAATGTAAATTTCATAGAAAACGGTAGTTTTAACTTAAATTAATTCAAAAATAATTCCTTATTTTAATTTAACCTAATTGAAAAGAAATTTCACTTCATGCAGCGCTCTTAATATATTTGAATCCCTTGCCCTGATAATTTATTTCATGCTTTCCTGTGCCCCTATGAAAACACGCTGGCCCCCTCTTGGCCCCCTAGTACATTTGGTCTAGATCCGCCACTGTTCCTCACCTTCAATAGACGTGGATACACTTTAGTATATTCTGCTGTAAAATTAATCCTATATTTTCGATTTTTACTTGAGGATTCAACCTCTGCTGTTTCACAGGATGCACAGCTTTGAGTGGTAACTAGGTGACTGCCAGAGAGTAGCGCGAAACTTATCGGACTGATCCAATCAGCTCTCTGACAACCAGTCGCCTGGAACAGTGGTTGAACAGAGCATCGCTTTGGACAGATACGCCCAGGTTTCACAAGTAACCTCCTCCCCACACCCCGCTCTCTTGTTGTCTGTGCAATTGAAATAGTTCTAATCCACACATGAATTATTGTACTGCTTGCACGCCCTCGCTCGCATTTAAAAAACACCACTGCGCAGTCTAAAATCCGGGATAATTTATCCGACTTGCGGGCATCCGTGAACAACAATCTATATCAGGGAGACTCCCGGAACTCCCGGGAGACTTGGGATGCCTGTAGAGCTCTTGCTGTTTTGCTTTACTGTACTTAAAGGGGAACACCGTTTTTTTTTTAACATTGGCCCCTTGATTATACGTTATTACATCATGTTCTACTCACCCATATGAGTTTTGTGTCATTTGGAGCTGTTCCGAAGATATTCGGTTTTGTTATATCCAAGTAACATCTTCCTATGGGCAACGACTTAAAGGCACTGTTCATAATTTTATCTTTATGGTACGCCAGCATTCATAACATGTAGGCGAATCACTGTCCCCCAGACATCCGCGGGTATATTTTTCATATTTTTTTAAAACAGCGGAGTGTTTATGGTGTCATCTGCGTGCCGGACTGGAGTTGTGACAGGCAGCCCGGGCCACAGGCGGTTACGCTCTACCCCTTCTATTCATTTGGCTATAAATCTGAATCGTTCAATTCCATTTCAAGAGTGAGATCATCTGTGGTAGTAGCACTAGACATCTTCCAGGCATATGAGTTAAACTAGCAGCAGTTCAGCGGATAGATAGATAGATAGATAGATAGATAGATAGATAGATAGATAGATAGATAGATAGATAGATAGATAGATAGATA
>NW_015151613.1:186007-207508 GCF_000732505.1 Cyprinodon variegatus
TGTGCTTTACAACATACATACATCCTATCAGAATATTCTATTACTCTCCATACCAGTTAGAATATTTAAATGCACTGAAACATTTCTTTGTTTTTCAGCAAAAAAAAAAAACTTAAAAATTATTATTGATTAAAAAATTCTGTGCCTGTTTAACACATTACACTTTGTGGAGCTTTCGACCACTCCAAGATGGCGCCACCAAATCACCCGTGCCATAGTCAGCACCCCTAGGTGTAAGTGCTCCATATGGGGTCTACTCTTTTATGTTTGTCTATGGTGCCAAGGTCTATTATGTCATGTGATTTTCCTGGACATATTTTTGTTGTTACAGACATTGTTGTGACATTACAGGATTTCTTTGATTGCATAATTTTACCGTAAAATAAGAATTAAATGCTGCAAAGTCTAAGGATACTATAGTTCTTACAGGTAATCATTGGGGTTTTACAGGGAAATGTATTTACAAAAAGTTGTTGTGAAATAATAGCGTTGAGTATTGTGAAAACCAGTTCATTTCTAACAGTGTACCTTCTGCAGTTACATTTTAAAGTTTTTATTGCCATTAAAGACTTTCATGGAGTGTGGTATAAATGAGTTCCTGCAGCAGTTTAATCTGCATGCAAGAACAGTGAGGCACCTGAGGCTATACATCTGAATGTTTGCCATGTCCTGTTTATGTGATTACAAGCGTCTTTTAAAGAGTTCCCTTTCTCAGAAAATGGTGGCTACTTTAGAGCCAGCATGACTCTGGTAATAAATCTGGCAAATAGGCCTGTTTGTTCTCCATCTGTTACACAAAATCATTTGTCTTCTCTTGGTCACACCTCATCTTCTTCCTGGGTTTGTGTATCATCTACCGCATCAACAGCAAACACTGCAGAAATTCAAAAGGTTTAGAGTAATTTGTATGTTCTGAAGCATAAAGCTGAGATATTTCAAAGGGAGCAGAGTTTGAGTTCTGATGCCTTATCATTTTGGCAAATATTCTATATAGTTTTAAAATTAACATGAAAAAGATACTTGTGTTGAGGAAACAAAGACATTAGTTATGCTTCAAAATAGAAAAACAAAAATTTTAAGATGTGCATTAAGGGCCCATTTAGAGAAAACAGATGAAGCACATTGGGATTTTTGCTAGTTTATTTAGTTTTGTTCAGGAGGGGAACATAACTATATATATCCATCCATCTTCTTCAGCTTATCCGGGGTCGGGTCGCGGGGGTAGCAGCTTCAGTATGGAGGCCCAGACGTCCCTCTCCCCGCTTGGGCCAGCTCCTCCGGCGGAATCCCAAGGCGCTCCCAGGCCAGCCGAGAAACATAGTCCTTCCAGGGTGTCATGGGCCTACTCCCGGTGGGACGTGCCTGGAACACCTCACCAGGGAGACGTCCAGGAGGCATCCTAACCAGATGCCCGAGCCACCTCCACTGGCTTCTCTTGATGTGGAGTAGCAGCGGCTCTACTCTGAGTCCTCTCCGGATGACTGAGTTCCTCACACTATCTCTAAGGGAGAGCCCAGACACACTACGGAGAAAACTAATTTCAGCCGCTTGTATCCGGGATCTCATTCTTTCGGTCATGACCCAAAGCTCATGACTATAGATGAGGGTAGGAACGTAGATCGACCGGTAAATCGAGAGCTTTGCTTTTTGGCTCAGCTCTCTCTTCACCATAACAGATCGGTACAGGGCACGCTTCACAGCAGACGCCGCACCAATCCGCCTGTCGATCTCCCGCTCCATCTTCCCCTATTTCGTAAACAAGACCCCAAGATACTTAAACTTCTCCACTAGGGGCAGTACATCCTCCCCAACCTGGAGAAGGCACGCTACCCTTTTCCGGCTCAAGACCATGGTCTCAGATTTGGAGGCACTGATCCTCATCCCGGCTGCTTCACACTCGGCTATATATAAAATTAAAAAAAAAATGCATCACACTATGTTTCATCCATCCATCCGTTTTCTGACACTCTTAATCCCAAATGGGGTCACGAGGGGTGCTGGTGCCTATCTCCAGCTGTCTACGGGAGAGAGGCGAGGTACACCGTGGACCGGTCGCCAGTCCATCGCAGTCACACTATGTTTCTCATTGTAAAAAACAATTATGGCAACATCATGTTGGGGGGATACATTTCTTAAGCTGGGGGCAGGGAGTCTTGTGCTAAATCAAGGCCAGTCCTGAAAGAAAACCTGCTAGAGGCTACAAAAACCCAAACCCAATGGGGTAAAGGTGAACATTTTAGTAGGACAAAAACCAAAACAACGGAGACAATTAAATAGTTCAAATTAAGATGAATCTCACCGAGCTTCAGACAAAAATTAGAAATGTTACTAAATATAAAAAAACTGCTAATGACCAGTCTATGAGCTGTAATAACAGTGAAAGATTATTTCTAAAATGCAGTGACTCAGGTGGATTTAAAAGAAATGCATTTCAAATTTCTTTCATGTCTGTATATTCCAAGTTTGAAAATCATTAAGCATTTTATTTTAGCTTCACATATTTGTGTAACTTTGCATTAATTTGTTAGATGAAATCACAATAAAATTATACTATGCTGTGATGACAAAAATGACAAAAATTTTGTTTTCTAATTCGTTTCATTTATTTTTATACTATCCCTTCACATTGCAACAATAGACCAAAATAGCCCCACATGACTGCTCTTTACATTTGCTCCCACCCACAAACACACAGTCACTAAAAAGTAAAACCCTGGCCTTGTAAAAGCTGAATGGCACATTGTTGTTAGAGCTTCAGGCATGTTTTCTTCTCACAAACATTTATAGCCATTTATATTATTAACGAGGTGTGACTGTAAGCAGTCATTTGAGATCCCGTGGACTGTTTGCATCAAATCAGCTGTTTAAACCTTTTTTATGCTCCTTGATACACTGCTTGTTTTGTCCTTGCCACAGCGGCTGTAACATGATCCATCAGGCTAAAGCTGTCTGGCATACAGGATCTGAGGCGATAACATAGAGAGATCCTTCCAGGAGCGCTCTCTCACTCTAACCCTAACCTGAGTGAAACTACTCAGGTGGTGGCAGATTATGTTTAAACATTCTCTCATGAGCCAAAAGGGAATTGTCGGTACTTGGCAATTCCTGGGTGGATGCAGTAAAAATGACCTGTCATTGGATCTGCACTCAAAATGTAATTATATGGAGGACACAGCTGTCAGCTGAGGACGGTTGACTCTTTGATAAGAGCTGATTCATAAGAACTCTGAAGCAAAGAGTCATAGGTTGACTCTTTTCTTTTGAGTTGAGTCATAGGAATTGCTTTGCCTGAGGTTTGACGAGAGAAAAGTGACTTCCCTACTTTATTTAATGGAAATAAAATATGAGAAATACTTCAATAAAAGCATTGGGAGTAAATGTGACGGACAAAAGCTATAATTACAAAACCCTGAGAAGAGTCTGTGGATGCTTTAAAAGCATCATTAGCCTTGTACCCATTACATCTTAAATATTCAAATTGGATGCAATTTACTTTAATTACACAAGCAAGCAATTAGAATATCTTTTTCTCCCACCATTACTCATACCTAATGGTATGTAGTGGCAAAAAGCAATGTTTGCTAGTGAACATATGGATAGAAGTCAAATGGAAAAAAAATATTATAAGCGGCTGATTATAAACAGCCTCTACACCCAAAGTAACATCAATTATCACTTTTGGTTTAAAATAATTCTTATTTCAAGAACACGTTTTTCCATTGATTGTAAAATCTTCACCCAAAAACTGGTGTTAGCCACTTTTTGTAGCAATGTTTCTCCTTCCAAATCCCAAAACCCCAAATCAACTTTTTTTAGTAGATAAACAATAAATCGGGCATTAACGGTGCTACATTTATGTTAAGCAAATATTAACATTTTAGTGTAACTTCATTTAATTCTGTTACATTTACCCTATCCTAGGGCTACCTTCTTTCACATGTGTAATTACCATGTCTGACATATTTATCTACAAAGAGGAGCTAGTTTTGTTTTATCTGTAATTTTACCTCTTAAAACTGTGGCTTTTGTTGGATCCTGCTTTAAAAATGAACCCTAACCTTAACCCTTAGACCAATTTCCTCACCTCCATTCCTATTGCCCTCACTGCACTGTGGCTTCCTACAGTAATACTAATGTTAATTAACTAAAAATTTAAAAAGAACTAAGAATTTGGACAGAAAGTTTACAAAACTATTGGTTCCAGGAAAAAAAGTCCCAAACTAATAGGCATCCAAACCAGTTCTGGGTCCAGCTATACTGATCACAATGAACCTATATCTAAAATTTCCGAATAAATTACCAAAGATGGAGGAGATATTCATGTGGCTCTTGCTAATAAAGCTCATAATAAGTACATATTGATAGAATGGTGCTGTTTAAATAAATGTATGGTTCCAGAGAATTAAAACATAAATGAGCTTAGAAGTGGGTCCAAGGGTGGATCTACAGTAAATCAGGGTCGGGGGGACCATGCATGCCCCTAGCCAATTATTGGCCACCCCTGTTGCCCCTCCTTGCCCAGTGATTTGTTGTTCTCACAGGGATGTAATTCACTCGCTTCAATTAATATTTCTCCTCTAAACCAGTGGGTGGCAACAGTACCACCCACTTCACTTTCAGTACCAATACCATCAAGTATAGTATCCTACCTTGACATTTTTTCAAATTACTATATGAACCAAACAGTGATAACAAAAATACAGCATTTCATTCGTTAAAACAACATACTAGAATTGAAGTGGACAAATAAAGGATTGATGCTTTTATGAATATGTTTTTAAGCCTGTAAGCCTGCTCTCAAATTCGCAAATTCAGATATTACACATACGAATCCTTTAGGCAATTGCAGATCTCACACGGCAGAAGTGTTGGAAAAATCATGTGTGTAAAAAGAGTAGTAGTAATAGTGTTTCTGGGGGTTAAAGCAAAAATATTTCAGACTTAAGTGTCTCTGTCTGTTTACAAAATGACCTACGGTACACATTTATAGAGCTTAGTAAACATTTGCAAATCTTAGCACACATTTGTAGATCTGAATACTGATTTGTGGATTTTTTTTTGACACATTTGTAGGTTCTTATACAGACACCAACTCTCCTCACACATTTGCAAATAATTTTGCAACATTATTGCTTATTATTACATTTCTTCTGATTGCTTTATATTGTGTGCCGCCTTCCATGGTTGGTTAGATTTAATCACAATGGTGAAATGGTGTAGGATTGGTTAACTCAGTCAGGGAATCAGTTACTCGGACTACGATAAGCCATGTTGAAGGAGTATTTAATGGGGAAATATGCGCTGTGGGGCTTGGTGTATGAAAATGGGTTTAGCTATTTAGTGTTAGAAATTGGCAACGCCTGATCTCCATCTAACATGAACTCAGCCATCTAGTCCTATTGCTTCAGATTCTAATATTTTCATTGTTGCTCTACTTTAGACTTTCTGTAGATGTATTGTTTTGGAACAGTTAATCAATTTGATTAAAAAAAAGGTTCTAGCTTGGACCTTTAAATATTATTAAAAAAAGAAATTGTAAATAAACTCCAGAAATCCTCACCCTCATTTTGTTTCCATACAAACCTGCTAATGTAGGCTCATTTCAATCCATTGCAGTTTTGAATCTTATTTTTGGGAAGTCAGGGCTTTCGTACAGCTTGTAATTTGATTTTAAAAGCAGAGCTCATGTAAGAACCAAAGCTGTCTTTGAAGAAGACAGCTATTTGATTATGACCAAACAACGTGGGTTTATGTGTTTGTGTGTTGGCAATAGAGAAAATATATTTCCAACTATTCCCAATTTATTACGGCAGCCTTCCCCCACCCCTACCCACAATGCATTAATTTATGCTACTGAAACAATGACACTCACAGGCTTGTCACAGCCACAAAGGCTTTTTAACTTTAAACATGAACACACGTGACAGCAGGGATTAGTGCGTAACATGACTCATAAGACCAGCTACTGAGTGTGCTTCTCAGCAGCCAGGCATGATAACTAATTTTTGGGTATACAACATTAAAGCTGCCAATAATCTAGCGTGGTTTGTCTTAAACAGCCGTTTCAGTGGTGGTTTTCAGTTATTTGGGGTAGCTTTGTGTCCAATTTGTCACTCTTGCTCTGGAATTTACCTTGAGGTGTTGCTAAAACGGTCCTTGCTTGGTCGAGGCTAGACAAAAGGGTGACATTGTCAGTAAAAGGAAAGGGGGCTTCAGCAGAACCAAGAGGCGGAAGGAGGGCACAACAGCAGATGACAGTGAATTAAAACATGAGAACAGACTACAAGGACACCGTCCAAGAATCATTTTTTTTTTTTTACAAATTAAATGACACCTGATCCTCAATAAAAAAAAAAAAAATGCTTTTTCATTGTACTGCACATCAAGGATTTCTCTTTCTGCCATTCAGCTCGATGAGTACTTACTCTTTCTGCTCTGGTGTCCTTGTTTCCCCTCAAATGCGGGTAAAGCTCATTGCCTGATTTTATTTCTGAGTTGTTTTTTTTATTAGAAAATTATGTAAACAATGTCATCGCTACATTGTTTACACAATTTGAACTTACAGACTTACAGCAGACTACTTTAAGAGAGAAGGTTTTTATGATTTCCAAAAGAAGAGAATTATAAGCATTTTCTGGAAAACATTTCATGCAAGAGCTGAACGTCATAAAAAATGTTCATCCTTGTTGTAAAGGTGCCTCAAAACAGCATCTCTATGTGTTTAACCTTGTTTGGTTGTCACTATGCCTCAGATAACCCCTACTACTGATCACTGAGCTGTACAAATATGAATCAAGCTGCAGTTCGGCACATCAAAATAACTTTTCACACTTGCAGCCAAGAAAGATGAAAGAGCGGTCTAATTTAATTATTAGGGCATGCAGCTCTATCTCTGTGTCCTCGTAGGACTTCAGTCAGCCGCGCTGCAGAGACTGCATCAACAGGCTGTTATGTAACAGAGTTCACATTAAAGCTTAAGTTACTTTTTTGAGGGGGGGGGGGGCAAAATTCTGTTTTTAGTTTCTCTTTTTCCTGGGGGAGACGATGAAAGGAGAGCTAAATACTAGGAAAGGAAGAGTGAGAGAACTGAATGAACAAGGTGACAGACGTCTAAGCTGTTGATAAGAGAGGGAATGCCAAAGATGAGGCTGGAGATCTATGGAAATGTTTTCCTGTGGCTAGTTCAGGTCATCTGTGTCTTTATTTAGCTCAAGGTTATCCACCAAAATAGTTCCCATCCAGATTTAGCCTAAACAACAACAACAGCGGTTTGTTCCACTCCTTTTCTTTTTATTTACATCAATGGATATTTTTAGTGCCTTATTATTTTTATAGCTCATAGACGTATTCACATTTGGTCTAAATACAACCATGAACTTACTGTATATATTTTACTGTATTTGAACATGAACAAGCTCTGGATCTTACTTAACAAGCAGAGATGAAAACATAGCTTTTGTTTTGCTGGTCCCAACTTTTACAAATCAGATGGATTTATATATAGAAAAAACATATATATACATGATATATAAATGTTATGACAAAGAGTATGTTTTGTAAATGGACATTTAAAAGAAATGCAAATCAGAAATTAAACTTTGAAAAACTTCTTAATCAAAAAAAGGTTTTTTGAGAGAAACTTTTGGTGTATTTTCTAATGTTATCTATTTTATATTTATTTATTTATTAATGTTCTATTTCTATTTCTTTCTATTTTTGTTTCTTTTCACTTTGAGTCAGTTTCATTTTTTCTAAATTGTGTTGCACAGATAAAGTTCTCTTCACTTGAAACCCAGTTCTAAAGCTCCATTGACCAATACAATGTTGTTTGCAAATCTCTATGCATACCAATAAAAGTGCATTCCACCCCTAAAAGTGACGAGAATGTGATCAGGAGAACACAAATGGAAAATAATTGAAATGATTCTATCTCAATTTGAAAAACATCAATTAAAAATAATTTGCAAAAAAAAGAAAGAGTTAAAAAAATATTTGAAATCATAATTTGAAAAACAAAATCTGTGAGAGCGGCATAGTTACTTTCAAACCCTTTTCGTATTATAATTAAAATGTTTATGAAGTTTCTTTCCTGAATTGCCTTTTTCTTTTAAATTTCATTTTACAATTGTTTTTTTTTTTTTTTTTTTTTTTCAAATTTCCATTTAGAAATGTTCTTTGTTTGCAACAACAATGGAGCTAAACTCACTCCTTGAATTTATTAATAAGGTTGCATTTTTAGGAAATATGTTGCTATGGATTTTATTTAGCTTCATCACAGTAAAGGCGCTTTAGCTTTTAATTATGCTCTATTTCTTGTGTTAATAAAAAGTCAACGCTGAAGCAAAATAAGACAGCATGAGACTGTTTGGATTAGGTACGCTGTGTACGACATTGTTATGATGACACAGAGCAAAGCACTGCAGACAGAGAGGGGAGGGCTGACTGGATCACAGAGAGAGGCTGGACCAGAGCAGCCTGAAAAGGAGGGAGGGAAATAAACAGAGCGCTGGATCAGTTCAGCAGTTAGTCTGAGAAAGGACGCCACCGTCACCACAGATGTTTCAGCCCATCGCGGCGACTTAAGGTCAACTCTACAGAACTTCTCTAGGATCAATTTAACCCTAGTCAGCTGGGGATTTTAAGTGAACAGCTTGTTTTACTGCGAAAGACTGGATGGGAATCTCACACCGATTCTGAAGGACGCCGCAAGAGCTGAAAGCTGAGATTTGATTCTTTGCCTCTGATTTTACTGCACAGCGAACAACATGCATATCCTGCAACCATACTGCATTAACAGGTTTGCAATGAAAACTTATCAGTGTTCTTCTGTACCTTCATGCAGTTTCAAAGAATGTTCAATGTTAGTTTCTGTTCTCATGGAAGTGGTCATCAAATTCAATTTGAGAATGATCAAATCTAGTTAGTTGGTAAAGGAATTTCTCACATGAAGCCTCTAATGAACATGACGTCAATATTTCGTAGATACAGAGAACAAACAGTTCTTTAGCGTCAGGATGGAGAGACTTCATAATGAGCTGGGGCTTTACTTTCCGTCTTGTTTGGATCTGTAGGAGGTACAGGGATGTGATGATGTAATGTATGTTTGCTCCTTCTGAACCACTGAGGGTTTACCTTTCATCTTCTACTCTACATTTATGAGTGTTTTTATACGTTTTCATATCCCCTTTTTATTATATTGTACTTTAAAAGTTAATTTTATTACTATGCTCTCATTATAAAAAAAACATATATGGTTTAATTCTACCTGAGATATTCATAAAGTACCAAATGAAAGTGATTTCTAGAAATACCTGATTATTATAATTCTTCCTAATAGTCAGTAAGAGCAAACATGTTGCTAATAAAGTGGTTGCAGAACTTTATAGTGTTAGAAATGTTTTTTTTAGTTATGTGAAAGAGCCGTTCAATGAAATCTGCTTCCTTTCGTATCCTTGCTGGGACCTCAGCTTCCAGAGCGCACTGCAAACTCTCCTAGAAAAACTGTTTACCCATCAGCTGCTGTCATTCCAGATCTCTTAATTTCCTCCATAATTTGTATGGAGTGAATCTTTGATGTTAAAAGCGGAGAACACACTTTTCATATTGAAATTGGAAAAGAAAAAAAAAGAAACGAAAAAAAAAAAACTATCCATAAATGAAACTTTGAAAAACTTCATACGTTAGTTTTATCTTATTATTCCTCTTATTTTAACTTAATTGTTCCCAGTATTTTTTTTTTTCAAAAGATTTATTTTTTATTTTTCAAATTCCTCTATAGATTATTTTTTACAAACTGCTTTCTTTTTAAACACTGTTTTCCAAATCACATTTTCCATACTTCTGGGCGCGAGCTTTCCCCTGGAGTAAGGAATAAAGATGCATCGCAATTGGTCTTCATGGTCTTTAACAACATTTTCATTGGTAAAACAATTCTAAAAAGATGCAATTCATAAACTCAATGAAAAAATAGAAATAGAAAAAAATATATTACAAAATACAAGATCTTTAGAATTTTTAAAAATAAAATTAGAACATTTGAAAGTTGAACCTTCTGATTAGGACGTTTATCAAAGGATTCAAAGGGATTTCTATTTGTTGATAATCTTTTTTTTTATTTTTTATTATGGAGCAAAATTCACTCCATAAATGTGGAATGACGGCAAGATTTAATCCAAGATTTTTTCCTCTGTAATTCACTTACTGACATTAGAAACTTGAATTAAACATTTTATACCTCAGTGCTAACTGTTTGTGTGCCCTGTAATAAAATCTTATACTGCGGCTCTAGCGGAAAAAAAACAACAAATTATAAACAAAACATGAGATCACTAAATGGTTTGACAATGGGTCAGCTTTGACAGCAATCAAGAGAATGAGAAGAAATGGGAGAGAGCTGCTGGATGTTAGGACAGGGATGGGGCTGAAGGTCAGCTGCATGGAAGGAAAACTCCAGAACGAAATGGGGGGATTTGGGGACTACAGCTTTAGAGGCAATGGTTTTATGATGGCGAAATGGGAATGTAAGATGCATGGCCAGCAGGGAGCTACCATATGTGTGGTTTGACTGAAAATTACGCAAATGAAGCCCTCCTGTTGGAGGCTGAAGAAAGTAGGAAACATAGAATCATAGAGCCAGACAGGATGCAGTAAAGAGATTAAGGGAGGAATTATCTTTATCCTGGAAAATCTGCATGTGCTGACTATCTTTGCAAATGGTTTGTCCATTGATATGATTTACCCAGTTCTTAATAATCCCCAAAAAACAGTGAAAGCATAAAGTGGACTGACCTCAAAATACCCCGAGATTAAATGAAATGTGTGATTTTAAAAATGGCCCAGGTTAAGATTACAGCAGACTCAGATATCCTCTTGCCATCACCTCCATTCTTATGTGTTTATGTATTACCAAAAAAAAAAAAAAAAACCAGCCAAAATACTTACAATTCAAAAAGTATTGTGTGAACTGAAATTATATTTATATAGATCCATATAATTCATATCAAATTCTTTAATTTAATGTTTTCTGTTAGTCACAGGACTCTATGCTGCTCACTGATCAAACCATTGATTTCTGGACAAGAAGTTGTTAGAATTTAAGATTTCAAGTAGGAAACGGTTGTAAAAATGGCGAACTGCCAACATTGTATCTACACGAACATGCAAACTCACAAGTCAAGTTCTCATGTGTAACATCGCAAGGAATAAAACAGTATGAAAGGGCTTCAAATTTGCACTATTTAATGCAGAGTTCAAAAATATCAATTAAGTAAAATGACAGCTATAACTCCTTTAAAAACATAGAAAGTTAAGGTTAGATTAAAAGATCACATATGAGTCATTAAACAAAAACCTGACAATTATGAAAAAATTGATAATTCATAATGCAGTGAGGTTTGATGAACCACTTTGCGAATGATAAAAATATTACCATATGCATCTTCTTCTCCCATAAGATGATCAATTACATGTGTGCCTTAAAGACTCACGTACTTGACCCAGCTTTTAGTGATTGTTCCCAATTTTCTGCTTATTTTTCAAATGCTAATAATTTGCACCTGGTATGAAGGTCATGCTACTCCCTTTGTACATATGTTAAGATCCTTAGAGCTAGGGCTGGATGATGGTCTCTTATCAAAATATTAAAGAATATCACAATATTATTTGGTACCATAGAGATAACCATGAAAGTGAAGATGATTCTTTACAGTATTTCTGTGCTATCTTAATGGCAGTACTGCATAACAATGCATACAATCACAAAAACTGCTTTTAAATAATATTTACAAATTTAAAGCAGGCCTCTTCAGGACCCCAGTAACATATAAAAAGTTTGATTTATATCACTTTATTCAACTCGACTCAGTTTCTTTATACAGTTGCAGCCATTCAAAATGGCCCTTCCCAGTCAAACGGCAGCCGAATGGCAGCCCACTTCCAGCCACTGCAGTGACCCCCTCTTGCATATTTTTAAAATCTCCTCCCTTTCACTGAATTACAGGGTCTGACAAGGATATGATGCTTCTATTTAGATCTTAATCTCCACAAATCATGAAAGTAAGAATGCTTTAGTACAAATATTGATGTTTAAAAAGGAATTGTAATTAAAAGTGGGGACATTTTGAATGGCTACTACTCTTAATTTCCCACAGACGCAACATTTAATCATATTGATTGAATTTGTCAATCCCACAGGGGGGAAAAGAATAATAACTAACAGTAAACATTCTTACACTTCATTCTTTTTGTGGACTTTTTAATATTATCAAATCAAATTTATCACTTAGACAATAAATCAAAATCATATCAGGCCGATACGATAGGCCCATTCCTAGTTGGCTTTATCCGACAAATTCCACTTCAATGAGAAACATCAGTGTTTTAATATCTCATGTGTAAACAATCTGAAACAGGGAGCTGATATGATTAATAATCTGATAGCTAGGCGTTACAATCTCCTGATATGCTGGATTCTTAGAAAGAAAATTCCCAGATGGTGTTGTTATATGCTGGACTTCGACCATCACACCACCAGAACATTTTTCTTTCCCATGATGAGCTCATCATCTGGATTTCTTTTTCTGGAAACAGAATGTTTAAGGATGAGCTGGCATATGCATGTGTACAAAAGCATGAGCGGCAGGAATGGTTTTTATTGCAGCCACATGGAACGCACTCTAACATTCGTGTGTCCCATATGTACACAACAGCCGTTATAAAAGCTGATTCCTCTATATCTTTGGCGGCTGCAAAATTATTTATTACCGCTGCCCTAAATATGAGCCTTTTAATGTTTAGCAAGATTTGGGAATAAAACATTTACTGTGCTGAGTTATCTAAACAGAGCATAATTATTTAGTTATAGGTGCCAGTTCATACTGATTCCAGGTGAATCTTTTAGACTCTGTGTGGTTTTACTGACCTGGTCGCACTAATTCCACCTCCTCTTCCTCTTTTGCAAAATCCTTGCATATACAGGTTAAACATATATATCTATTTTTCTTTTCTTTGTGTTTATATTTAAAATGTCTTTAATGAAAGCAACTAGAAGTCAAAAGAATGCTATTATCTGTTGCCCTTTTTTTGTCTTCCAGATGGAAATTCCTGGTTGCTATTAGTTCCATGTTTAAACTGAGAAAGAAATGAAGATGGCTTTGCAGGAGGATTTTAGTTTAAGACTTTGGTTTTATCCCGTAAATCTAAACAGGTCCACATAAAAGATTGTTTTCAAAAGCCGGTTCAAGAGCGGAAAAATTTTCAAAATCACTCTTTTATTTTTCGGCGTTTTCAGGCGAGGCACAGCTTTTTAAAAGGATGATGTTGTAGCTCTACCTGTCTCTGTGTCACCATGGTGATGTGTCTAACCTCACAAGATCTGTCTGCTCATGTGTTCAGCAAGGGTTTTAGGTTTGATTCTGTGGCAGTATCATAGCACCACCAACGGGCCTGCTATATGTACTACAGTGGTACTGTGCCCAGTTCTGTGGACCCACATTTTTTTCAATGTGTTTCCTAAAGTATTAATCTTTGTGTGGTTTAGCCCTGAATCTCACATTTGTTCACTTAAGCTCTGTAATGCTTTTTATATTAGAGGCTATATAACCGTGCAAATAGTTGTTCTCAATTATTTTTATAACTCATCATTATTCGTTTGTTGTTTTTCCATCAGGTGGCCTGATGTGCCGAAGAGAAAGAGGAAAAACAGCCAGTGCTCTGTGAAAAGCATGTCTGGTAAGGATTTTTAATGTCTTCGCTCATCCTTTAAATGTTGTCACCCCAAACAGCAAGATGAGCTGCATTCGGAACAAGCTCCTGCAGAGATGCTCAGGCTGAAGACATGCATGGAAGTTTAGACGGTGATCAGTATGATGCCGGACAACAGCTGGCTCCTCTGACTGGTTTCCTCTTTTGCATTAAAATTTTAATCCTCTCCTCATCATTTTCTGCTTATTTCCCCACAGAGGTTTTGCCAGCAGTCACCCACTAGGGTGGGATGAGCTGAGCAGAACTCATTACAGGATTGTTGGCTTAGAGTTGAAGTGTAGAACATTTATGTAAGTTGACCAAGGTCTAACATTATTGTTCCACCAAATGGTTCAGAACAGAGAGACTCTATTGATCAGCTGGACTCCACTGAAATCCAATTCCCCCACAAATGATTGACAGTCACAGCACCAGGTCCCTCCTCTACAGCACTTGGTGCTGGTCAGAGGTGGAAAGAGTGAAAAAACCCAGTGAAAAATAAATAAATAAAAGTACATTAGTCTAGATTTATTACGCAAATACAAGCACAGTTCCCAGTGCAAAATATCACTATAACAGAAGAAGAATAACCAAAGCAAAATTATTCCTTAAATAAAAGTTGCCTAATTACTTTTTTGTAAGCAGAACAAAATCCTCCTTGTCCATTTTATAAAGGAGAATTAGAAACTATTTCCTATGTAGTTCTTAAACATTGACAGATACTGAAGATGGCTGTAACCTTGGTCCGCTGCCCTTGATCAAAAATGGCGACACAACATGGCGTCTCTCATTGGGTGCTCAGCTCCCTATTTATTAATAGACTGCTAACTATAAGCTACGAGAATGCTTTCATTCTGGATTTGATGTTAATAGACTTTAGTGAATATGAATTTATGAAAGCAATAGTTGAATTTTCTATTGAAAACCCAAATTTGTTACAAAATGTTTCCTTGGGTGGAAAACTGAACTAAACCTGAGATTCTACTAATGGACTTTGAATAGATTTAAAGTAGATTCATACATGAAATCCTTGGTTTAAAGGAAAAGTCTGGTCAGCAAGGAATGACCAGTGAGTCATTGTATACAGTATACCCAAAACTAATAGTTGGCAGCGATTTAATACATTTAGCTTTAATCGTTAAAAAATAAAAACCAAATTTTACTGAGTCCAGGAACAGACATTTTTACCGAAACATAGTAACACCTCACTCCTGACATCGTCCGGCAGTGTTGTCACGGTGCGTTAAACCGAGTGCCATTCTCGCCGTTTTACAAGCAAAATCGATTGGAACCACTAGACACATCTGAAATCAACAATTCTAGATTTCAAGAGGACTTTACCATTGAATATCACAAGAGCTGCAGTTAATAATGTTGATGATGTTGTAATACATCGGGTTAAAGTGAGAAAAAAATTTGTTATTTGACTTTTCCGATTCATGATCCTCCGCGGATGGGTCATTAGATCACCTTGAAGAGGGAGGATCTGCCATCGAACTTTTGGCCAGAGAAAAAACAGGTCTTTAATCCGTTACTCTCTGCTATGCTTTGCACAGTGCACTAGTTGTCACCATGATGGATAATAGCCCATTGTGACAAACACCAGATACAGCACTGGGCCTTGTTTAACAGCCGGTACCGCACCGTGACATCACAAACTGGTAGGTGGCAGTAGTGTTCTTTGACAAACATGGATGTCTCCAGTAAAGCACATTCAAATGAAATTACTCTTAATTAAAAACACTTAGCATTTATTGAAAAGTATGTAATAATCTCATACTTAAAGTGCTTTCAGAAGTTTGTATTCTGAATATGACCGAACTTTGTTTTTTAATTTAAAAACGTACGGCCCGAAGTTTTAAAATAGTTTGCAAATGATCCAACTTTTTCTTTTTAAAGTCATAGGGAAGCGGCTTCCAAAGGTTGGAGCTCAGAATTCTCCCGAGTGAATAAAGTGAATGTGATTAGTTGATTATCAAGGGGGCGGGATTGATGTGGCGAAAGGTTCGCAAGCACGTTTGGTTGTGGCCAGTGTCTCTGAAGCATCTTGCTAACCAGTTCACAACTTAGTGCTAGTACTGTAGGTTCCCAGTGCGAAATTAAATTGGGACCATATAGCACTAAATTGGTGACTTAGAAACGACACTGTCAAGGAACGCAATGGACAGAGGAAACATGCAAGAGGAGGACAGTTTTTTGTCGTGGATGAGTCTCCTCCGTCATACATTTTTTATTTAGAGGAGGAAAGCGGGGACGAAGATGTTGTGGAAGAGGACGCCAGGGCGGCAGAAACTTGGTTTGGTGTAGAAGACTTACAGCCGTACATGTTTGAGCCCTTGCCTCACAACGCTGTCAGTTCTGTTAGACTGATAGACTGATTGACTGATAAGTTGTAACAAAGCCTCATGTTTTTAGGTTATTTATATCAGCTTCACATAACAACACATCTAACAGATCATTTTAATTTAGTGGAATTTTTTTTCTTGGAATAATTTCTTCCTTACTTAGAGATTTATTATCAAAACTACAGACAGGCGGATAAAGCTGATATTTCTGGATGATATTAGAGTCTTTTTCTTGGATCGGTATGACTGATAGATGCATGCATTAGCTGATTCATGAATGTATTCAGCAGCCTTCACGTTTAGATCAAGTAAAGCATTGCAGCTTTCTCCATTTTTATAATAATTTTCCATTGTTATTGTTTGGTTTGATTTATGAATAAATGCTTTGTTTTGTTTGTTTAAATTAAGACTGGAACATTCGTTATCATTGTATCATTTCTATCTTGAAACAGAGGAAGAGGAAAAAAATAGAATCATAAACATGTCAGGGATTAGTTTGACTGATTTCAAAATAATTGATATTGTGCTTTAAAAAAGTCGCTCTCTAATCAAAGCTGCATTCTAGATCCAGCAATGCAGTTTTGGAAGAATAATTTCCTTGTGCTGACTGTTTACACTCCTCGGTCATTTAAGGTTGTCCAGTCTTGTGTCTTCACTGGGCTTGGTGGTGGCATATTTGGATTTCAGTGTCTCACTCTATGCAAATTGACATTTGAGTCCTCCATGGACAATATCTTCAGAGGCTTGAAATCTAAAGAAACTTAACAATTTAGTTCATATAAATATAAGCCTGGGGGAATCAAAGGAGAGGAAATGCAAATAAAAGTTGGGATAAAAAGATTTATTTCACTTCAATTCCTTGAAGTCTAAACTTCCTAAACTTGCATGACGACGGCCCTCTGCAGAAAAAAAAGCCTTTCTTATATATCCTACATTAGTCTGCTGGGGCCATGTGTACAGGTGCTTCACAGAGGCCCCTGTGATAACGCTCAGCCCCTTTCCTTTTCCCTTTCCTTCTCCCCTCCTCATCCTCAATTTCACCATTATCTGCTTACCTCACAAATCTTCACCACTGTTGGTTCTTCCCTTGTTGGAACTTCTTTTGTCGCCTCAACTCTCGTCCCATCCCATCTCACTCTATAACCTCCTCCGCTCCTATAGCTCTTAGTGTCTCTGTTCCAGGGTACATCCCCAGCTACCTGGAGAAGGACGAGCCATGCGTGGTGTGCGGGGACAAGGCCACTGGATACCACTACCGCTGTATAACCTGCGAAGGCTGCAAGGTACAGTTGAACAGCTGGTTTTCCTTAGATAGAAAACTTTGAACCAATGTGGCTGTATGATTTGGTTGGATATTCTCTATAAAGTGTGTTGAGATGACGTGTGTTGTGAATTTACACTATATAAATAAACTGAATGGAAGTGAATTTAACAGTTCTTCCTTGTTAACATGATCTGAAAGTTCAGGTGTGAACCTTAAAAATAATAAATTCTCTATATTTTATATTTTTTTTATATTTTGTTGTATAACAGCGATGAACTTCATGTATTTTACTAACATTTTATTTTATAAAGAATATAAAAGTAATTAATCATTATGAAAAGGAAGGAAGTGAGTTATGATTTAGTTATTTTATAATAATAGCAATTTAACATGTATTCAAATCTGTGTATGGTTGTTTCTTTGGTTTTTCCATTTCAAGATAAAAAAGAGAAACTATCATTAAATGGCTGGTTATTCTGTTTTAAAAATGTTACATTCAAAGGTATAGGGGATTATATTTATTCCAGGGTGGATCATCTAAAATAGTGGTCCTCCCAACTGTCAATCATTCTGGTGATATGTTTACGTAAGGCAAGGCCGTCCTACGTGCTCTTTCGGTTAGCTATCTTTTTCTGCGCATGCACACAGTGTTGCCAACTCAGCGACCTTGTCGCTATATTTAGCGACTTTTCAGACATCTCCAGCGACTCTTTTTCAAAAAAGCGACTAGTGACAAATTTAGCGACTTTTCTGGTGTCTGCTGTGGGGCACCTCCCCCGTCCCAACCCCGTTCTCCCGCTTCCGCAGGAGTCCCTCTCAGCGCTGCAGTCAGAGCCACAGCATGTTTACCCTCAGGTTCCAGACTACAAATGAACCGCGCGCATGTGCAGGGATTCACGGCACAGGATGATCACTCTGGAGTCAGCTCCCACAGTTGCTGAACCTTCCATAGAGAGCCTTGACCAACATGACGAGGACCCACTCTTTCTGTGAGCAGGCAGGCACAGCCTGTGTGTGGAGGGAAATCTTATTAGTTTGAAAAAAAAAAAAAATAAATATTCACCATTATTTGCTCACATTGTCATTGATTCTTTGTAGCCTTTATTTGTTCCATTTAGATTGTTAATGTTAATGTAATGTAAAAAAAAATGTATGGTTCAAAATGTTGACGTTTTACTATGATTTTTAAGCTCCTTAGTGGACCACAAGGGCAAGAGAAAAAGTAAAAAAAAAAGTTGAAAAAAAAATATATATATATATATATTATGCAAATTAGGCAATGACGTCATTCAGCGACTGCTAGCGACTTACAGCACAGCCAATAGCTACTTTTCTCACAGAGGAGTTGGCAACACTGCATGCACACGTTCAGGCATATATTTGTGGTGAACTACGGTTTCAGACAGTCATTAAAGCTCACCTTTCTCACCACGGTTCTTTAAAAATGGCCAAGAGAAAGAGTGTCTACGAAGTGTATGAGAAGAAAAGAAAGGCCTCAGAAGAGGCAGATAAAGCCCAGAATGCTTTGTGTGGAGAGCTCTCCTTGCAAAGCATTATGGGATTTGATGTCACAGATGCAGCAGTTTCTACAACAACCTCTTCCCCGCTGCCATTGGACTGTTGAAACTCTAATTAAGTCTGTGCATCACATATGAAAACATCATATTTGCACAACCAATGTGGCAGATATTTTCATAATCCCTTTAAAAAGAACATAACTCAATGTTCTACTGCATTTAGCACTATATTTTTGCACTGCACTGAACGTTTCAACATCAATGCCTTTTGCACCATGACTTTAAATTGGTTTTCCTTTTCTCCTACAATTCTTGATCACTGCTGCACTTCATAAATGGTAATTTACATTTCACTATTGAAAGCTGCACGCATCGCAATTTCGTTTTGTATACAGTCTGTGTATATGAAATGACAATAAGGTGTGTCTAAGCTTAAATTACTGATGTATGGGGCTTAAACCCAAGTTAGACACGTAGAGTTCAATAGGCTCCACACATGCTATTTAACTCCACCACTAATCATGTCCTAGTTTAGCACCAGCAGCAACCTATGACAGTTCCACCTTAGCATTTTTTAGCATCTATTTGCTAATTATGGATCATGTCTGTCACTGTCAACTTTCTTGTTAGGTTTAAATGACAATAACCCCTTATTGTCCTAGAAATAACCAACACAAACTAAGCTACTTTTCTGTAGAAGAGGAATGAAGAGAGACGGAGAATTTTCACTTCCTGAAATGTCTGTGGTCAACTCTGCTGGGACCTCTCTGTCCCCTGCCTTTATTCTCAGACTTCAAAGGAGTAACAGGAGGGGTCAGAAGTTGTCAGGAGGGGTTAGAGGTTTACACATGATAAAGCAGTTCCTTGTTCAGTGTTATTACGGGTTATGATCAGTCAGCTGCAACCAAACACGGCTGGATAGTGCATGACTTCTGTTTTTCTGGAAGAACCATTTGTTCTCCTTGTTTGAAGTTAAAACAACAGAAAATTCTTAGCAGACCAAATGCCTGTAAGTTAACACAAATAAAATGATGACATTTTCATTTTTCTAACATTTCTGATTCCTAAGACCATATAGGCTACCACATAAAAAGAGGTGGAGGATTTTTTTAGTGCTGTGGTGAGAGTTTTGAGATAAATTATAAAAAGATATTTTTATTTCCCCTTTGTCAAAGAAATTCATATTTTAAGAGAAAGATGAAATATGGGATGACATATTGGAAAATCTCTGAGCACAGATTACAGCCCTTAATATAAAATAGGTTGTTGACCATCTTTCCTCTTTATCTTTCCTTCAAGGGTTTCTTCCGCAGGACCATCCAGAAAAATCTCCATCCTTCCTATGCCTGTAAATATGAAGGCTGCTGCATTATTGATAAGATCACCCGCAACCAGTGCCAGCTCTGCAGATTCAAGAAGTGCATCTCTGTGGGCATGGCCATGGACTGTGAGTCATCCCCGACTGGTAGTTAGAGGCAAGGGTTTTAGGTTAAACATGTCAGTGTTATTAGAGATCTTTGTTTTTGGGTAGATAGAATTACACTTCCAGTCAAATTCCTTCTAGATAAATTTTAAAGAACCCAAACTGGAGGATTTTAGGAATAAGTGTTAGAAGTATTTGAAGTCAGGGCTGCATCTTTATATGATCTTATATAATCACCCCCCTCCCATCTACCCACTAGTGGTGCTCGATGACAGCAAGCGTGTAGCCAAGCGGCGCCTCATCGAAGAAAACCGAGAGCGAAGGAAGAGGGAAGAGATGGTGCGGACCCTGCAGATGAGGCCGGAGCCAGATAGTGCGGAGTGGGATCTAATCAGGATGGTGACAGAGGCCCACCGGCACACCAACGCCCAGGGCTCCAGCTGGAAACAGAAACGCAAGTTTCTGGTAAATATACACTTTTACAGACCTAGAAAAGGTTTCTGGAGTTTCAGGGCAGAACAAAAAATAACTCAAAGAGAAATATCTTGTTTTAAAGGTAATAATTGTTTAACTCAACTCAAACGTTATTTATAAAGCACATTTAAAACAACCGGTGTTGACCAAAGTGCTGTACAGAAATCACAGTTGCAGAGCATAAGATAAAAACTGAAAGCTAAAATACATAAACACAATGCAAAAAGAAAAATAATAGGAAACATTTCAATTTAAATAAAATTATTTTAAAATAAAATAAAATTTAAAATAAAATTTTGCCAAATGCCCACTTAGACTTGATTAAAAGCCAGGGAGAAGAAGTGTGCTTTTAGAGAGAATTTAAAAACCTCAGAGGAGCTGCCTCTCGAATATGCCAAGGCAAGTTATTTCAGAGTCTTGGTGCTGCTACCATAAAAGCACGATCACCTTTGGTTTTAAGTTTGGTTTTAGGCATGACCAGTAGCAACTGATTAGAGGAGCTCAGTGTTCTGGCCGGGGCATGGATTTGGAGAAGCTCAGTCAAATACTGGGGGGCTAGACCATTAAGAGTTTTTAAAACACACAATAAAATTTAGAAATCTATTCAAAAAACAACCAGAATCCAGTGCAACAAGGCTAGAACTGGTGATATGCGGCCATGTTTACATGTGCCAGTAAGGAGATGGGCAGCTACGTAAGAGGGCCCAAGGAGTCGGGAGGGAATACTGCCGGCTACAA
>NW_015151613.1:207518-210308 GCF_000732505.1 Cyprinodon variegatus
GTCAGGCAGAGTCACGGGACCGGGGTTTGCACGAGCTGAAAAGGGAGAGATGAGTTGGAGACACCAGGCGAGGACTGGGGAAACGCCCGGAGCAGGTTTAGAGTCGAGGGAGCGTTCTAGGAGACACAGGAGAAAGGTGATCAAAAACAGGAAAGGTTCAGGCTGTCAAAGACAGTGGCCAACTGAGGCGTACCACACAAGGTTAACACTCTGGCATCCTCCAGCTGTCAGAGAGCTCCTTTTATAGCGCAGACAGGTAACCACAGAACGAGCCTCAGGTGTGTACCACGCCCACCAGTCAACTCCAGTCACCTGTGCAGAAAGCAGGGGCAGAAAAAGCACAACACTACCTGCTGAGTCCTGACACTAGGTTGTTGGGTTTTGATGCTAAAGGAAAGTAGATCTGGACCTCATCAGCAAAACAATGAGAAGAAAGATTATGGTTCAATACAAGTTTAACTTCTAGGGGCGCTTGACCTGTAACTTTCACCCAACTTAGCGCCCAGGCTCTACAGCACTGTTGCAACAAACAGTCAGCAGGCCAGCCTCCTGTGTCTTGATTGGGGACTGTGCTAGGCGTCTAGGTTCAGCTCTGAGGGTATGAGAAACGCTGCTGCTGGAGAGCACCCTGGAGCAGACCGGTGAAGGTACCAGATCTGCTCGGGTTGTCAGATCTAGCAAACAGGTTAGCCTCTTTTAGCTCGGTCAGTTAGCCATATAAAGCTACACTACGTTTGAATTCGTGTCAACAACAACCGTTCATTTCCTACAAGTAGAATAACTGTTTTGTCTAAAATCTTTACGAAAGTCATTTTTTTAAGATGTTCCATTTTTCCTCCTCTCCCCTCAGATCTTATTGAAGAGAATAAAAATAAGCTGACACTTTGTAACCTTGTTAAATGGCAGAGCTTACTCTGTCTTAGAAGGCAGTACTTTCCTTCAAGACTGACAAATACTCCACCTAATAAAAAAGCCAAAGAGCTTTTTAGAGAAGTTTCAAGGAACAAGTTGCTGAACTTTATTCCAAACTTTATACCCGTTTTCTGTCCCAAATGTCTGGAGTAGCGTTAAGTTCCAGGATTTTATAGAATAGCCAAAATAAAGTCTTGTTATGGCTTAAAAAACATGCAAATTGAACAAAACAAAAAAACAGCTTTACCCCTTTGTAATGGGGAATGGTTCAGGTCATGGTTGGCCTGCAATACCCCGCACTGGCCTATGCCTATGAAAACTGAGTCGTTAGGGTCATTGTTGGCTTGGCTAACCTGGCGAGATATTTGGGTCACCTGCATGGTGATGGGGGTTGAGATGATAGTGGGAAGAAATCAATTCTATCGATGCATTGTAGGTTTTTCAGGGGGCGTATGGGCTAGCTTTTGTTACAGAGTGGTAGTCCAGGTTCCAGCTCTCAAAAAGCTACAACACAGTGGTAAAGTTTATGTTCAAGCTTAAAATGCAGCCATAGTAGCGGTGTAACGATAGTTACCTAGCAACCATTTATAAAGGTGAAAGCAGTTGTAGGCTGAAATACGTCTATGTTCGAAGGTTTACAAAGAGAAGGACACTCTTTGTGTTGTTGGGAATGTCAGAGAAAAGCAGTCGGAGAACTATGTTCCTGAGAAACAAACTCAATGCTATTTCTCTTTGAGCTGACCCTGATCTTCGTAGATAGTAGAATGCAAGTTTGAATCATCATGTTTTTATCAATATAAAGTCTTCTCCTCTTTTGAATTTGTGTTTTATAATCCAGTATCATCACCTTCATATATAGTTAAAGACTGTCACAGATTTCTTCAATAACTTTTTATATCCAAGAATAAACATGTTAAGGGCTTCCTACAAATAGAAACTGCCTTCATATGTGAAATATATTATCTGATCATGATGTGAGTGTTTAGTCAGCCACTGATTGCAGAACTTCTCCTAATTAGAAGGATGAAAGGTCTGTCATTTTCAACTATGACAGAAAGGATAAAAAGAAAAATTTCAAGAAGTCACACAGGTTAGGATTTTTAAAGAATTGAATTTTAATTGATTATAAACAAGTATTTGGGTGTATCTAAAATAGCCAAGCAGGACAGGACAAGATTATTCCAACTGTGGGAGAAATTAGAAGAAAATGGAAGACGCTGATGAAGATTCCCAGTCATCCAGGTCATAGTCATTCCGTAAAAGTTTAAAAAACAATCCACTGGACTTAGTTTCCAATATTTGAAGACGTTTCGCTTCCCCTCCAGGAAGCTTTCTCAATTCATTCATGTTTCATTTATTCTTAGAAGATCTTGCATGCGTCCCATACAGCTGTTCTTCATATCTGCAACATGATGGGCAGAAATATCACTGTTTAGTGCTGGTTTTTCACTTCTATGGTCCTGTCTCACAGATGAATGTGTAAAATATTGTTTGCAGTCCGACGACATCGGCCACGGTTCAATGGTGCCCACTTCAGATGGAGACAAAGTGGACCTTGAGGTCTTCAGTGAGTTCACGAAGATCATGACCCCTGCCATCACCCGCGTTGTTGACTTTGCCAAGAAATTGCCCATGTTTTCAGAGGTTGGTAGGAAAACAATTTTTGATTTTGTTCTCAAAAATGTTTATGAACAGTTTTTTGATGTAGGTTTTTATGTCTTCAAATGAGCTCTTTTACATCCCACATTGAAACATATCACTTCAGGTATGGCGTTACATGTTCTTTGAAAAAAGGGCCAACTTGTGTATTGCAATGGCAAAGAAAAATATAAATCTATCTGTATGGGGAAACCCGGGCACATGTACAGTTTGACCGAA
>NW_015151613.1:211333-214466 GCF_000732505.1 Cyprinodon variegatus
CTGTATGGGGAAACCCGGGCACATGTACAGTTTGACCGAAAAATAATGTCTTAATAAGCAGGGATTGCTTGTTCACAGGCTGTTCATTGGAGCAGTGGGTAACACTGCCGCCTTGCAGCAAGAACGTTCTGGGTTTGATTCCCAGCAAGAAAGTTCTGGGTTTTATTCCCAGCCAAGGACCTTCTGCATGGAGTTTGAATGTTCTACCTGAGCATGCATGGGTCCTTTCCAACTACTCTAGCTTCCTCCGACAGTCCAAAAACATGACTGTTAGGTTAATTGGCTTCTCTAAATTCTCCTTAGGTGTGAGTTTGTGTGTGAATGGTTGTTTGTCTCTGTGTTGCTCTGCGATGGACTGGTGACCTGCCCAGGGTGGACACTGCCTCTCACCCATAGACAGCTGGAGCAGCCCCCCTCGCGACCCCACTTGGGATAAGTGTGACAGAAAATGGATGGATGTTTGGTCACAAGTGCATTTTGTCATTATTCAAAACACATACCTCCTGATGATGGTGTGTCACAGAGATACCACTATTTCTTTTTGTTACTTTGGTGAACATGGAAATTATAATTCGGAGGTCTGTTAAGGAAAGCTCTGTGTTTACACCTTGAAGGTTTCTCTTCAACTCCTTAAATGACACTTTATAATGTACAGTATTAAATAACCATGAGACATGACAACAGATTTTGAAAGAAATTGTAATCTTACTCATGGCCAGAAAAAGGGCTTATAGTTAGAGAAAGCAGTGCTTTAGTAAATCCAGTTATTACTGCCCTGAATCACAGTTAAAGAAGCATTTCATACAACTCCAGCACCACATTGTAACATCATTAGCTCATACACGTTTGTTTATGAGGAGACATCCATGGCTCCAGGCTTATCAAAATATTACTTTCTTTTTAGATCAAGGACACCAATTGCATTCCATTTCCAAATCTTTGCCACATGCATAAAGAAGATTACATTATATCCTGACAGAGTAATTAGTTCAGACAAGCAATAGGCAGGTATTATTAGGGTTTAACAGGCTCACACATCATCAGAAAGAATAACCCTAACAGGTTGTTTAGATGTGATAACCAAGGCCTTTGAACAATGCCTCATTGGATCAATCCCTTATTGTTAAATTCAGATCAGACTGTCCCTCCATACGTATAGTCTTGTTAAAAGGAAAGGAAATCTATACATGTGTTCAAATACTTTTGGTCACTTTAAAAAGTTTGGTATGTCTTTATATAATCCGTTGAACATTTAACGTTGTGTAAACGACACTATATATCATCAAATTGTTATTTTAGACCAGTAACTATACCAAGACAATACAAACGTCAAACCAACATACATTTTATGAATTGTTCTTTTCACAGGGTTACACTTTCACATGAAGCTTCCTTTTTGAAAACCTCGTTAAAACATGTTTACAAATATCCAGTGTCTGATGTACTTATGCTATATAAGACAATGCAATTATTTCATTTACCTGATTATGACTGCGGTTCTACAGTAAGCTGAGCATTGGAGCTGGAGGAAAAGCAGTGTGACAGCTGTGTTGTTAAGGAGTTTATCACTAAAGAATTTATATCCTTAGCATTGTTTGCTGCACCTAAGTTCCAGTGTAAAAAATGCAGAAGAAGTGATGTTTTAATTTTGTAGACAGAAGGAAAATGAGATGTGGTACTCATTTTGATTATTTCATCTTATAAAACAGATCTCAGATTAAATAAAAAAAACAGTGAATAAAATTACGCTTGAAATTGATTATAAGTCTGGGAGATCGAGATTGAAGTGCTTTTTAATGTATCACGAACATGTAAATAAAAAAAAAAAAAGATAATTAATAAAACATGATGTGAACTGAAGAAAGGGTAAGAAAAAAAAAGGGGCTCCTGTCACCCTGCTAGGAATGAAGGGGGAATAAATTTCCACAGGGAACCTACTTTAGCACAACACCCGTTCACTGGCTGAACATAAAGCTCTCTCTTCCAGTCTCCCCACTGGACATTGGAATTAGGAATTTAAAATGTAAAAATAAAAAAAATCCTAAAAGATTGACAGATTAGAAAGTGGTGTACACTTCTCTTGCTTGAATTTTAATCAAACATGTAAAGTTTGTGTAAATAATCTTTCCTGGAACTGTGTGTAACTGTTTAACTGTAAATATAATAACTGAATTCCCACCTGTTTTCCAGCTGCCTTGTGAAGACCAGATTATCCTGCTGAAGGGGTGCTGCATGGAGATCATGTCCTTGCGTGCCGCCGTGCGCTACGACCCTGAAAGCGAAACGCTGACGCTCAGTGGTGAGATGGCCGTGAAACGTGAACATCTGAAAAACGGCGGGCTGGGGGTTATTTCGGATGCTATATTTGATTTGGGTAAAAGCCTGGCACAGTTCAACTTGGATGACTCGGAAGTGGCGCTGATGCAAGCTGTGCTGCTCATGAGCTCAGGTTAGATTCGATTAATGTCAAAGAAAGCACTGCTTTAAGTGACTGCTAACTCTTTTAAATCATGGAACTCTAAATTAATCTTTTTTTGCTCTCTTTATACTTAAGATCGGTCAGGGCTGACCAGCGTGGAGAAGATTGAGCGGTGCCAGGAGGCCTACCTGCTGGCGTTTGAACACTACATCAACTACCGTAAGCACAACATTCCCCACTTTTGGCCAAAGCTCCTGATGAAGGTGACGGACCTGCGTATGATCGCCGCCTGCCACGCCAGCCGCTTCCTCCATATGAAGGTCGAGTGTCCAAACGAACTCTTCCCGCCACTCTTCTTGGAAGTCTTTGAGGACCAGGAAGTGTGACTTCGTACCCTGTGCTGAAAGTACACATTTTGGCAGTTAAGGAAGCATTGGCAATCAATGACAGTCGTGGGAGAAACTGGAATTTTTGTTTTCATTTGTGAGAACGTGCCCTTTTATTTTATTTTATTTTGTTTGTTTGCCCATTTGTTGTCAAACAGAAGACAATACCTTCTGCCACCAGCAAATTTTCATCAGCATCATGTAACAGAAACACAGACTTTTTCAACTTTGCATCTTGGAATGTGTAAACATACACATCTACAGAGGATCATTTTCAAATACTTTACCACCTATATATATATATATATATATATATATATATATATAT
>NW_015151613.1:214538-217016 GCF_000732505.1 Cyprinodon variegatus
ATATATATATATATATATATGCAAATCAAAATTGCATATAGGAGGACTGGACCGTTGCCACACCTGATGCAAACTGAGGGGCTATGCTAACTGCATAACATGCCTGTTATCGCGTGTCTTTGTGTCTTTGAGTTTGTTTTTTTTCCTTGTCTGGGACCTGACAGTCAACAATATCTGACAATCCTTTTACTGTCCCACTTCCCACCCAACTTCTTAGCATCTCTTTCTATGCTCTTTTCACCCTACTGTGGCCCTGAGTGTGCTTGCTGACCTACCTCCGTCACACAAACCGTCACACAGAGAAACACGCGCACAGAATGTACATGCACTAAACACAACCCCAAAACTATTACCTCATTTCTTGTCAAATGTATTTATCTATTGTTGGACTGGCAGATTTAGTTCAGGTACAATATATGGAGCCATAAAACCTATTGCTATCCATAGTTTCTTGCAGCTGCTGAGAGAAGATTTAGAATAACAAATCAGCTTTGTTAAAACACTAATTTACAGCTATTGTTTATACTACAAGTCTTATAGCAGGGGACAATGAAGCATTCCTAAATCATTGATAGATGTTGTGAACGTCAAAGTGCAACCTGTAAGCACTAAAAAGTGATTATGAATTTAGATTTGGGTCAGTGTCCTTAAATATAAAACTGATTAAATGTAAAAAAAAAAATATTAGGGAACATTGAGGAGGCAAAAAAAGAAAACATCTGTAGACAAATTTCTTGGTTATCCTGGCAAAGATGTCTGGAAAGGTTTGAATCAACCTACCTTTTCCTTTTTTTGCATTGCATTGATGTGTAAAGAACTGCTTGATGCTCTCCAGATGGCATATGGACTCTTGATAGTGTGATGCAGAAAAAAAGCTTTTTAGAGGTTAGTTCACCAAGTTCTGCTGTTGCTGTATTTGAACCATGTAATGCGGTCAGCTGCCAACTGATTAGTTTACATTTTCGCATAAAAAACTAAAAAAAAAAGATTTCTAAACAAATCAGATTATTTCCTTTTACGAATTGTTAGTTTATAAACACATAAATCCAGTTCCATAAAGTTAACTTCGCACGTGTTAACAAAGGAAAATAAATCAGCAATATCTTTAATTTAATAGTTAACTTTTGCCTAACTTTGAAACAAAGCTCAGTACTCAGAGAACATTTTTAAAATTGTTTTTAGCCTGTTTGAAAAAGTGATGTACACCCATGCCTGTATAGGCCAGAACTACAGCTGCTTACAGTCCTTTTTCTTTCCTATCTTTTTCTTCATACAAAAGCATTAAAAGTTCACCACTTGGCTTCCAAGTTCACCACTTGGCTTCAAAGTTCCCCACTTGGCTACAAAGTTGCTGTAAAGATAGTTGTACAATTTAGTCCATGGTTTGAAAGATGATTTTAAACGAACAAGCAGGAAATCTCTATAGAAGTTTGTCATATTTTGGTTGTTTGCTTTCTTAATAAACATTTGAGTCTCTTTTCTCTGGATGAACTGAGATTAGGTACCTCGCTATGAAGTGGCTGAAGTTGGTTGTAAAAGAAAAATTATATCAGAAAGTAGATAATGTTGGTCATATTGTTAGGAAATGTTTGTTATTTTTAGAGGCATTGATAAGATGAGCCACTTTTAATGTCAGTTTGTTTTGTATTTTGCTGACTAGCCGAAAGTGTATTTTAGTATTTGACTACATATAAGTAACTAGCTGCTAGGCTAAGATTTGCCCTCCTACCGAAACTCTTGGTAATTGCCAAGAGTTTCGGTAGGGACTTGGTAATTGAGCGAGTCAAGTCCTTCAGACATTGGAGACACTCAAGTTAATCTTTGGGTTTTTGCCAGTTGTCCACTCTTACCAGCAGGTGGCTAAAAATACCGTTAGAAACATACAGAAAGCATTTTCTGAACCAAAATGCAATTTATCACACACAAACAAAAAAGTCAAATACCAGTTTCAGCATGTAGAGATATTTTCGTTTGTTTTATTGGAAAACTTTTTCTGCCCTGTAGAATAACTCTCAGGAAAAAAACACTTTTTGACACTGTTGGTTTGCGTCGCCTTTAGCATGATGCTTAAAAGCTAATTTTTAGTATTTTTTTTTCTTTGCATTGAGATTTTAAAAAAATGAAGATTTTTGTAGAAGTTTGAAGTGTTATTTGGACAGAGCATAGAACAAAAGATTGTCTTCTGATTGCTAACATTGATTACACAATGCTAGCTAGATTGCGATTTTGCGGTCTAACTATATTGCCTGACCAATTTTACTGTCCATCAAAGTATTTTCAGTTTAAAATGCCATTGGAGAATCTGTTTCAAGCTGCCACCCTTCTGTCTTTCGTATAGTCTGTCAGTTTGATTTAACTTGTTTGGTTGTTTTTTTAAAAGTATATAATTACGGCGAAATAAGAAAAGCCACATTTTAGTGATGAAGAACTCCAAATATATATATATATATATATATATATATATATATATATATATAT
>NW_015151613.1:217147-233875 GCF_000732505.1 Cyprinodon variegatus
AAAAAAAAAAAAAAATGTCCCTAAATCTGTGGGAATTAACCACATTTATAACCAATCATCCTTAAGAGTGATTAAAATGCCTATCTTGAAGGTTCAAATTAAGGTTAATTAAACGGTTTGTTCATCTGAAATAAAGAGAGTCTGGGGTGCAATAATTAAGCATTGATAAAGAATACAGATGAAAGGAAAACTGAGCTGAACCTAATGACTGGTTGCAGATTATTTTATTTTACAGATGAAAAACATCTTTTAATAAAACGATTTTAACAGTTATGTTTTGCAGACCAAATCAAGGTGATACTAGTGCCTCAAATGAAGAAAGACAACTTTATATTCTTGGACAGAGGTTCAGAATCTTTTCAACTTCTGACTTTAGCTGTGTAAGCTTTTCCAATTAAAAAAGCTTCCTGGATGGGAAGCGAAACGTCTTCATACTTGGAAACAAAAGTCCAGTGAATTGTTTTTAACTTTTTTTGGAATGACCCACTAAATTGTTCCAAGGTCGACTCATAAACCAAACTATTGCTTGAAAATACAAACCGTTCAAGAAAACCACTAAACCATGAGTGAATAAGATTACACACAGCATTAACAAGCAAAGTAGTTCAATTTAAATTATGCTTTTATAACTTTAAGCCCCTTTTTATTCTTATTTCTGTGGTCTGCACTGCTTGATCAAGGACCTCCAGTTGGGTCACACTCCAACGTTGGGAATCAGTAATTTAGAATATTCCTTAAACATCAGTCATCGAGGTCAGATGTCCTGAAGGTCTTAGATGTGTCTTTGCTTACACACCTGAATCAAATGACGTCCTCAGAATGCAGTCAAGTTCTTCAAAGTTGTGCTGATTCTGAATATTTGACTGTGTTAAAGCAGAAATGCATCTAAAAGGAACAGGAAACCAGATCTAAAGGAAAGAACCCTGGTCTTAGAGGTCAAATGAATCAAATACTTTGCAGCAAACCAACGTTTCTTTTTTTAGACAAAGACACGCTAATGGACCTTGTATCCCACCTGGAATAAGACGAGATCAAATCATAGACGATAGGAAAGTTGTTAGCTTGCAAGTCCTCCCTCCTAAAGCAAAGTTCTTCCTTTGTTTTCAAACTCTAATTTAGTCTCTCTTAACTTATTATCTGTGTAAGTATGTTTACAGAAAGCATGTTTTTATTCATAATGTCTAAAAAACATCTACTCTTTACAACCCAGACCGGGTCTTAACATACACAGTATGTATAAGTAGGCAGAATACCTCACCCATCACATACCTCCTTCTTCGTTACCTCACAAGCACACATTCAGTTTTTAAAAATCTTTTCAATAACTTTCAGTTATGCACAAACTAGCCGCATAAGTGTGGTCCCTTTGAGCCCATGTCCCTTTGCTCCAGCAGCTCCTCCTTTAACCTCATCCTACACTGTCTTGTGATAGGCACACAGGGCACATCCTGGTAGGTGGGAAGTCCGGAATCGTGCTCACTCTCTACCTTTCCCCCTCTGCCCGTTAACTGCCTGAAACCAACAGACTCTACCTCACCTCTCATCTCCCTGGAGCTGCCCCTCAGAATGCACCGCAAGCACATCCTGCGCACAGCTACTCACATGAATAATAACCCTAACCCTATATATATATATATATATATATATATATATATATATATATATATATATATATATGCGCTCCACTACATCAGTGTTGTAAACCTGGATCAGCGGCAGTGATTGACTGAGTGTTCTGTCCCACCAACTCTACCATGAGTCCCCTCGTTACAGGGATCAAGACTGACATCTGTAATGGCAGACTCATTTTCACCACCTTTTTATTTTCTAACTGACCACGTGGGACCAAGAGTCACTCTGAGGACAGTCTTTACTTCAGAACCTGAACTGACAGCAGGTTATTGGTGGACAGGTGACATGACAAAGTGCTACCTGAAGTTTACGGGGACAGCTATGAGATGGGACAAAAAATGAAGCCATTTCAGGACTGTGGTGGGCGGTCGGTGGAAGCTTTGGCAATGTTGTTCTACCCATCGGTTTTGCTTTTGAGATTGTTGCTTTGTACGCGGACCTAATTTTTCCCCCCAGGAGAAATAAACATGCATAAAAAAAATTTCAGGTCCCAGAAACCTGCAGGTAGAAATGCACACCACCAACCATATCCCCACAGCAATCCACTGAAAAGGAATTATCAGGTTCTTTCTTTGCACTAAAACCACAATGTCTGTATCCTTAAATGGTCTGGACACGTTTCCTTCATGATTCTTCCTCCTGCTTCACTCATCCTTTACCTCATCTCTTGATCACCTTGAGAAATAGAAGCACGCACGCCACTCTCAGTGTTACTCATCTATGTTGTGGGTTATTTAGGGCAAACGCTCACACAGATGCAAAGGGATCCACTCCCGCCTGGTCATTACCTCTGTGAATGGAAGCCTACATGAACCCCATCACACAGAAACAACTGCCAGTTCAGTCTTTTAGATATGTTCATGTGCCTCACATGAGTGTATCGCTACACTTTGTAGTGCCTTGCAGAAATATTAATAGCTCTTCAACTTTTTCCCATGCTGTTCCATTACAATCACAAACATGTACTTTGGGTGACTTTTTTTCTTAAAATGCAGACCTGAAAACTTTTTTTTCTTCCCCTTCTCTTTGACACTCCTTAATAATGTCCAGTAGAACCATTTACCAGAATATTTGAAGGATATATTTGGTCAGAGGGGTGTGTTGGGTATATGGAGTGAATTTTGTTCCATTACTGTTACAAGCAAAGAACATGTTTTATAAATTAAAATATAAATGATTTAAATTAATCTTTGAGAAATTAATTATTGAAAAGATGGTTTTGAGAGTAACTGCTGTTTTATTTAATTTTAACTGATTAATAAGTTTTCAAACTCATTTTTCCTTCTTTATTTTTATTTTAAGATTTTATAGTCTATTTTTTTTTTCTTTTTTCAAATTTCTCATTTTCAGTAGGTTTTCACAAATCACCTTCTCTTGATTTCAAGCCCAATAGAAGGCTTACTCTTGATATTGTACACACCAATATTTTTTAATTAAATGTATCAAAATTGTATTTGATTCTGATTGTTGTGCTGATTGTATTCTTTACAAATTGTGTTTTACAGATCACATTCTCTTCATATTCCGGGGTTGGGCTTTCCTCTGGAGTAAAGAGCAAAGTAGTAGTTCTGTTGGTTTTCAACGATGTTAGCGAAAACATTTTAAATGCCCGTCAACATTTATATTGGGCTAGAAGTAAGGAGATTGTGGTCTGTGAAATGTAATCTGAAAAACAGCCGTCTGAAAAAATAATCTTAAAATCTATATTAAAGAAAAAATAGATAAAAATAAGGAGCAAAAAAGTTAGTTGAAAAACTAAATTATTAAAGAAATTTGAAAAACAGGAAAGTTACTCTTCAAACCTTACTTTGATTAAGAAGTTTTCAAAGTTTCATTTCTATTTTACTTTTTTTCATATTTCCATTTACAAAAGATTGTTTTTGCTTGTAGCGATAATAGATAAAAATGTTGACTTCATATTGGAAAAGCAGACATGCAACAGGAGAGCGAGGTGGTTTGATCCTGACCGCTCTGAACCTGCTCTGCATAGTGAAACAAGGTGGTGTTAGCATCATACTGTGGGAATGCTTTGCTTCAGAAGATAAAGAACCATTTTTCTGTGTAGTCGTTTAGAAGAGGTACTTTCAATCCACTCCTATGTGTTGATACGTCACAAAAATTGTAAACTCAGCTCAATTCTACCACCATTATTCACTATGGGGATGAGTCTCGTCATTCGATGATTCACTTTTTTGTTGGTATGCTACTTAAACTCCTTGATATCCATTGATGCTTGTTGCTGTAATTTGAGAAAATGGGAAAGAGTTGAAAAAGTAGTAATGCTTTTGCAATGGAATATATGTACTATATGTATACATAGATGTAAATATGTCAAAGTTTATATATTTCTATGCAGTGAGCCCCATTCAGGTCATTCTTTCACCATGTGACAGAAGGTACCATCCCACTTGATGAATATCTGTATTTTTTATTTTTTTTTGCATTATTCTCAGTTAACATCATGTTGCTTGTTTGACTCGTGGCAATTACCAAGTAACCTTCATAGTTCTGTGACCTTTGTGCATGCCTCCAGATCGAGCAGATTTGTTGTTTTTTTTATTCTCCCGGTTTGTTTTTCGGAGACCCTGGGTCAGCGTCTCCATCTGTGATGTAGATCTGAGCTGGCAGAACTGCCTCTCTGTTTTTTTTCCTTCTCTGCCAAATGGTCATTGGAGAAATCCTCTCTCTGTCATCTTAAAGAAACCACACCAGCACCTCAGAGCACCTTGCCCTCCGGCTGGGAGGCAGCTGTACCAGAGATAGCAGGTATCCTAGTACCAAAAAAAGTGTTTCCTGGTGGTTTTGCTGTTTTAACAGCCTGCAGTGTTTAAACGGACATTTGCTTTTTTAAATATGATCTCTTTAAAGTTAATATATTTGGGTTTATCAGTAAATTCTTAAAAGGAAGTAGAACCTTTGATTTGCTGTTCATGCTTGGACTGGTTCGGGTTGCTGCCCTCTTGGCTCAGTTTATCAGCTACATGTCTGATCTTCATTTACAGTGATCATAAATATTACCCAGGGTGATCTTTTTAACATTTAAATCAAACCAGCAGGATAAATCTAACTTTTTCCAGTAGTTCTTTGTCATTGTTGTAAGGGCAGACTTATAATTTCTTTCTTTTTCTCTCTCATGTTTACAGTAGACAAAAATGTGAAACTGATAGTGATCTCTGCTGCAGCACAAAGCTAGAAACTAAAGCGTGTTCTCTCTTTGACCTACCCGGGGAAAACAGCTCGTTCTGTCTTTCCCTCTGTCTTGCACCGACCTTCTATCCTCTCCCCTTTTCTGCCTGTCTTGAGTCCAGAAGCCTGCCCGGCTCCTACGAGCACTCATTGGTGGTGAAAGATGACAATCCTTGCAGGAGTGTGTCTCCCTGTGGAATGTAAAATACTGCAATCATGTAATTAAAGGCACATTGTGAAAACCTCCGACTCGTGTTGTTTGACTGTTTTAAACCGATGGTTACCTTTAACACATAAATGTTTATCTGCTGGATCCAGATGAAACATGACATTGTTGCTTAAGTTGGAAATATAATTTAGGTTATTATAGGACACCAAATGATATTCAGCAAACTTTTATTACTTTTATTGCTTTTCATAATATTTAGAGGCAAAGACTAAATATAAATGTTAAATACATTTTAAAAACTTATATTTATATCTAACTATTTACACTATATTGCCAAAAGTATTCGCTCCCTGCCTTGACTCACATATCGGCATAAGTAACATCCCATTCATAATCTATAGGGGTTCACTGCATTATTTGACAAACATTTTTAAGGCCTGGCTCGCAGTCTGCTCTAATTCATGCCACAGGTGTTCTATTGGGTTGAGGCCAGGAATCTTTCAGTCAATCAACTTTATCCACACCTGACTCTGCCATCCCTAGACCTTGTTTTGTGCACTGGTGTACAGTCATGTTGGAAGAAAAAGGGGCCAAACTGTTCCCACAAAGTTTGGAGCATGGAGTTGTCCAAAATATCTTGGTATGCTGAAGCATTCAGACTACACACCAAGCCTGTATCTGAATAGCAGGTTTTAGCTCCTGTTCATGGCTCCTATCACTTCACCTTTTACAATGTAAACAATAAGATCACTATTCAGGATGGGAAAGGAGCTCTGGACAGCCTTCAGCCTCAAGTACTGTACATTGAGCAATAACAAGACATATGGATGACACTTGTCAAATAGGGACTACAGCCTTTTGAAAAAAGATCTACTAAAACACAAACACAATAGCAGCGAGTGACCGAAGCTCTCTGTTATAAAATCTAAAAACATGAAGGGGTGGGCATTTGCACATTTCACATGAAGAAATTACATGCTATTTTACCTCTGCGATGTGGGCTCTGCCTATACATCCCGTCATGCAAGGGATTGTGGGTAACAGTATAGCTTCTATGCACCAGAGAGGAACATCTGGAGGTCTCTATCCTGAATTAACTATGACAGGAAGCATCCTGCTCCCTTCTTCCTAAATCCCAGCCCTTTTCAGACATCACTTCAAATGGTGACTACAGACCCACTTCATCTTTGGCAAAGGTTTTGCACAATTTGGATGGACCTGGAATCCATTCCTGAAAGGCAGCAACATGCATTCTCCGGCGCTGTCCTAAGTCCTTCCTATCTGTAGCTGTGCAGCTTCCGCACCACACTGTCACTCTGAGACATAGTTATTTTAGTTTTAGCCATCCAGAAGTTTGTGACCCATCTTTTGAAGTTTCTAAGGAAGAAGAGTCATTGTTGGGCCTTCTTCACAAGGTGGGAGGTGTTTTCAGTCCTGGAGAGGTCAGAGGAAACATTAATGTTTAAAAAATAACAGAAAAAAAATGATTATATGGTAAAAAAAAATTATAAATAAATTACAAAGAATAAAGCTGAAACTACTGAAGATTCTTATTTTAAGTTAAAGAAACACAAAACCTAACAATGTTTTGTTTTTGTCAGGTCAGCTTAGTCTAAAAATTGTGAAAATCAAAAAAGATTAAGCCATTTTTTAAATGTAGCAAACATCAGGATGGAAAACCAGAAATAGGCATCAAAAGAGATAAAAAGCAAATGTGAAGAAACAGCTACAGATGGCTGCAGGAAAAAACCTAAGCCATCGGTATCTTCTTAAGAAAAGAACACCAGGTTCCTGGAGGCGAAAGAGAAGCAGTCACTGACTGTGGATGATTGGATGAAAGTGGGATTTAGTGATAAATCCTGACTCTACTGTATATTGCCCAAGCACATGATACTGGAATGTGTTTACTGCTCTCTTAAAGAAACAAAAAAAGATCATCTGCTGAAGAAAACAAGCATATTTATAGTCCCTGGGGAGGCTGTGCATGTAAGGAAGAGCAGCTCTGGCTGATGGCAGCATTTCACTTTACTGTATGTGAAATGTGAAGGGGGAGAATTTCTTTTCCATCTCTGCAAAATAGGTTTGGTATTAATAAAGTCATTGTTGAAGTTGAAGAACAGAACCATTGAGAGTTTAGGCTATTATTCTAGCAGACACAACCAGTGGTATGATGGAGCAGTTTAAAATAGCCTTATAGGAGCTGAAGGATCTCTTTTCACTATCTTCACTAGAAACAGATGAAATGAGGGAAAGAGATGAAGGTTATTCACAGGATGAGAGCAGCCCTGAGCCATACCGGTTTGACCCGCTGCCTCCGAGATTCTATCTTACTTTTTCCTCCTTATATGGTGGTTCTCGTGGGGGCAAGGGCAGAGCTAGAGGGTGACCAAGAGTGGCCAGGACCACCCAAAGCCAGTCATTGGTCCCCCCCACCACCTTTTTTCCCATGTGGATTAATTTACCACCTCTGGAACAAGCAGTTCCCCTTTAAACCAGAGAGTGGCAGCAGCGAAGGAAGCGACTGGAATGTCCTAATTTATTTAACACTTTAATTGCTAGAATATTAAAATAAACTCACAAAAAACAGCAATAATTATTATTTGCAAGAATACACCAACATTGGGATGACAACAACAACAATGCTGGAATTCAGCGGACTGGTAAACCGGAAACTCTGAAGGGGGAGATCACAGTGATCAGTTCAGGGACAGTGGGAAAATAGACTGGGGCTTGAATATTGCTGGAGAGGCACTCACTTTTGGGGGGGTCTTGGTTTATCCTTGGATCCAGTTAATGGGGTTTTAATCCAGAGAAGAGGGAACTTGTTGGAGAGCGGACAGGCAGACATACGTTGGACCCAGAGGAGTAAAGGAGCGGACTGTCACTTTGTTTTCCAGGAGTGGACTTGAACAGATCATGTGGAGGTTTTCCCCTTGCTCAGTGAGAATCAGTAAATCCTTCCAAGGGTAGAAGGTCCAGGCTTATCCAGTAACACAGGAAGAACAAAGACAAAAAACAAGTTCAGACTCAGAGAAACAATGCTAAGGTTAGACTCTGCTAATCTCAGTTTGGCTAGAGTACCCAATACTGGCGAACACTCTTGCGTCAAGGTGGTGACAGCCCGCTGCTCAAGTACTCCTCTGGTAATGACCCAACAAGCCACAGGTGTGCAGGGAGGCCCAACGAGGACAGGGCACCACCTGGTGGTGGAGAGAGGAAAACACAAAAAACAACCCAAACAAACTGGAATCCTAACAGAGTGAAGTGTTTTTTTTTTATAATCTTATTTTGCAAAAGCTCCATTAGTCTGTATTCCATGATTTATTTGGAAAATACAGATGTTGCTCCTTTTTCTTTTTTTGTAGACTTCACCCCGCATTGGTTTGAACACCTATCAACTTTTTGCCACCTGTCTTTGGACATAGATCCCTGCCTGGGAACATTTTCCAGGTGAGGGGCACTTCGCTTTACATACATTTGAGTGACTGACACAAAAAATAATAAAGATCCATTAAGTTAGACTAGAAAGATGATGCAGACTTGTTTTTAAAAGAAAAAAAAAAATACAGTTTTTTAATAACCTTCAAAATGGAGAAAATTTTAATTTATTTCTATTTCCCATTATAACAAAACCATGTAATTGTCAGCTAGAGTTGAGCTGCTCATCCCAGTTCGACTCTGAATCTATAGATTCCCTGGCTAACCTGATAGCGAAAACGCACTGACCTCTTTGAACCTGAGGGAGGCACCAAAGAGGAGTTTTTACAAATAAAGCAGGATTTTAACAAATGCGCAGTAAATTGTTATAATAATGCCTGGGACATGTATCGAGCACTATACGACATCTATTTAAACAGCTTATCTGTAAAAACAAGTCAATTTATGGGTGTGTCGTCCTTTAAAATCAAGTTCTTTCTGCTGTAGACCAAAAAAGAGATATTTTTAATGCAATTAAAATGCTGAAAAATATGTCCTATAAATTATAAAGACAATGTGTTTATGTATTTTCCCTCCATTCATGTTACTTTTGTAAAAAAAAATTTAAAAACATGCACCATTTGCTTTTATAGTTTAAGGTCTACAACGCTGTTATTATGTCCTATACAAATCCCACAATTTGGAACTAGAATAGATGTTTCTTTTTTCCACTCTTTTGCTGAAAGTAGAATGTTGCTTCAAACAAGATTGGTTTAAAGTTCCTGAAGAAAAAATATGCCCTTTGGTCTCCTTGTTTGTTGCACCCTACAGCACCTCCACGGTAATTTTATTTGGTAGCACACTGACTCTGATTAGTAGATAAGAGTATCATCATGTGAGACTGGGAACAAGCAGCTGGACTGATCATGTCAAGCAGTCGTAGCAGATGTGGCTTGGAGCCACATAGAAAACAGTTTAGAGTAAACAAGCACAGATGCTCTCTTGTTTTGCAACCCATGGTTGGTGGTGAAATCAGAGAAAAGCATACCAGCACTCTAAAACATCTTTTTGTTTTGAGTGGGAATGTTATAGTATTTTTAACATCAAAGTATTTGACCTCAGTATGTCTACTTTGAGCTAAAAGTGTGACTAAGTAAAAGGGTTCAGTACTTTTTTAAATAAAGACAGGAATGCATAAATTCTTTGGTCGTTTTTAGCTCAACCAGCTGGATGCAACCGGGAAATACGATTATGGGTATAATGTGACATACCAGCACTAAGTAGTCATGGTCTACTTTGTGCTGGCATTTGTACTTTTATGGTCTTTCTCGCTGATATGCAGATTTGAACCAGTATTCGGACTGGCGATCAAAAGTCAACAATAATGGCTAAAGATACAAAAGCTTCACTTAAAAATGGTTGATGTGTTATTGTAATGTGATTACATCGATGATTTACTGGTTTTGCTGAAATGTTTGACATCAACTAGTTAGGGTCAGGAGTCCAGTCTGGTTCTATTTTTTCAGCCATAAGTTGAAACCTTTGGGAACTTCGGTTCTACTTTGTGGTCTGGCAATGTTGGGTGACCTGTGTCTGTCTTGTGGGTAGCCTGTCTGATGGTCATGGGCCTCCAACATGCAGCTGTCTGAGGGTCATGAGTCTTCCCACCCTTTTAACCTCTTAGGGGCCGGTCACCCAGGTATTGGTGCCTCTGTCTCAGGGTCTTTGTGTCAGGCAGCCTGATGCTTGACAAAGAGATGGTGGCAGCATTGACCCCTGATGGCAATGCTGCCAGCATCCCTGTCTATCTGCTCCTCGTAGGCACTGTGGATGGTGGGCGTTTACCGTTTTCGCCACACTCTCAAAGGTATACTGTAGCTCGAGGTGCTTGTATTCAACGCCCACACTAACACATTTATCTTTCTAAATGTTCAAACATTCCTGCACACACATATATATGCACACAATGCATTAGTGCACAATTATCCAAACAGTTAAAATTCATTCAAAAACAGGCTGCTAAAACCAGATATAGATAATAACCAAAAATTTGAATCATGTAAAATGTATAATGACTTACTTCCAGAGAATACTTTAACCATTTATGTGCTTTGTAACTTTACTTTTGCTTGAGTAAAAAGTACAACTAGTCAACCAAGAAATGACCCAAGTAAGAGTTAAAAAATACTTTGCAAAAGGGATACTCCAGTACCGAGTTATCTAGCAACATCTTATTTAATGATTAAAATTATGTAATATGGCAGAAAGTTCTGTGCCAAACCAAAAAAATTAGATAAAAAAAACAAACAAACAATATTATCACAAAATATCAAATTTGAGCAGAAGAAAAATACTTTTCGAAGTCAAATGTTTCATCATAAACATGCATAGTAGGTAATGCATGTAGGGAAGGATAAATGACTCTCAATTATAGTATCCCACTGTATATTTTTGTTGCTGGATAGCCCAAATAACTCATAGTAGGAGAGTAACCGGTACAAAGAAATTTTACTTAAGTATGAGTAAAAGAGACTCCACCAAGAATATTACTAGTAAAGCAAGTTAAAAAAAAGTGGGCAAAGTAAAACTACTTTTAAAAGTAAATTTCTCTCTAAACATTATCTACCTCTGGCTAAAACAGTTTTATGGTCTGCCTATTATAAGGTTGGATTGAATTAGGATTTAATACAATTATTTATGCAATTTAGCTAGTGTCTTTAAAAATATATTGATAATAATTTATGATAAATGATCAAATATTTATAAATAGAAATATGTAATATATATTTTTTATTGAGCAAAACTGACCCTGCATAATATGGATGAAATACCATGATAAAACACACAAAAAACAAACAAAGAAAAAGTCATAATTTATGTGGAAGAATGTAAAGTTTTCAACTTTTTATAAATTAATATTCTAAAGCATTAAGTCCATCTGAGTAAAGGCCTCATAGAACCGCCTTTAGGTCGTTGTGATAACAGGGGCTGAATATAAATGCATGCCAGGTGTTTTAGAATATGTATTTGTAAAGTTGAGAATATTCCTCTTTCCACCATTCACAACCTTTAATTGCAGCCTCTTAAACCTTAGCCTGACCCAGAAGATAGTTCCTGTGTTTTGATGAAGACTTCCTGCCTTGAAGACAAAGCCAACAGTCCTCAGAGAATATAGACTTGTTCCTTTGACATCCCACTTCATTAAGGTCCTAGAGAGACTTCTGTTGGTTCACCTCAGCAAACAAACAAGGAGCTATCAGGGGCCCTGCAGTTTGCTTATCGCTGTGGAGTTGGCGTTGATGATGCCATCATACACCTGCTTCAACAAACCCACTGTGATTTAGACAAGGCAGACAGCACTCTGAGGATCATGTTCTTTGATATTTCCAGGGGATTTATTTCAGTCTGACTTACTTTGAAAGCAAATTCAAGAATCAGGTATAGGAATCAACAATCATATGGATCAAAGACTACCTGACAAACAGACCACAACCTTACTCTGCCTACAAAAAGTTTTTTACATGTTGTCAATTAGTAACCATAAGAGATGATATTACAGAGAAGGATTCTTCATAAAATATTATGAATATTATGGAGAACAATGAGCATCAGCTTCATCAAATTGCTGAAGAAGAACAGTGTTTTCACTGCGACTTCTCCAACTCTGCTGCACATTTAATTTCCCTTTAGCATTAGTTAAGTATTTCTTAATAACTCTATCACATAGGATCCCAATAAAATACAATATAGTTGTAAAGTACTTTAAAACTTTAAAAATGAATATTGTAGAGGGTAAAATTATAAATAAATAAGGGTTACAATTATTAAACTAGCACACGATAATACATTAAGAAACTTGCTACAGAACAATTCAATTCAGTTTATTTATATAGCGCCAATTCATAAGACGTCATGTCTTTACAGTTCACCAGATCATACTGTAAAATTTATTCAAACTTTTCTATCTAAGGAAAACCAGTTGAGTGCATTAACTCATTGACTCAAAGGCAATCCCTCACACCAAGCATGCTTGTAATGACAGTGGAGAGGAAAAACTCCCTTTTAACAGAATCCAGAGCAGATGAAGCAGATGTCCAGATCAATAGATCAGAGAGACGTAGAGGTACCAAAGGGAAATCCAAGCTGAGGTCAGAGGACAGATCCAAAGTCGTTAACAGGCAGAGTCCAAACAGCAGTCCAAACAAAGGAACAAAAACAAACCAGGTCAGGGGCAAGCCAAACTCAAGAGTCCAGAGGCAGAAACAGGTCAGGATCAGGCAGTCAAAGCACAACAGGTAACCCTAAAGAACTCTCACACTCAACAAGAATGATAATCATCTGGCACTGATGCTTGAAACAGGCAGCATAAATAGGAGCTGAAAAAGGTGGATCAGATGAGGGCAGCAGAAAACTGGGCAGAGCTAAGCAGGTAAAAGAAATGAACTAATAATCCAGTCATCAGTGCCAAGATCATGAACACTGATGACTGTTTGAAAGAAACTCTTGACTTAATCATTACTTTTACAAAGAGTCAATTGCTCTGATATGATAACTTTACTACCATTTATTAAATAGTATTACCCACTTTGTGCACTTTGAAATAAGATATGCCTCCATTTTTCAACATTGTTTGTCTTTTTTGGCTCGTTATGACCTGATAAATCGCTGTGAGGGGTTGGATTCAGCCCATGAGCCTGGTGTTTGATAAATGGGACTCACATTCAAAATGTAATGTAGAGAGGAAACCACAACTTCATGTCACCAAAACCATTTCTATATATTTGAAAGTGGCTTCAGTGTTTTAAATCAAAGATTTTTTTAGTTCCTATGTAAATATAAGATGCTTTGGCATCATTTAAACATTGCTATTTGCAGATGCTGTCAATGCAATCTAACTGAGCCTATGCTATGTTGCAAAGAGAACCCGTAAAGACCCAACTGAAAAGATTAGCAATATGTCAATTCAGATACATGTGATTCTACAGAATACAAAGTTAAATAGGACATTTTGTACAAAATTTCTACAAAAAAATGAATGAGAGGGACTTACTGTTCAAACAGAAGGTGTGTTTTAACAGCCCAGAGAGCCCAGCACATACTCAGTGCTAATCAATATCTAGTCAATGCTGGCAAAGTCTGTTTGGTCAATATGGCATATGAACCAGTTCGCATTTTAATTCTAAAACCAGACAATGGAACAGATCAGATAAGCATCTGATAATGAGACTAACTCTCCTATTTAAGCAAAGAACCTTCTGTGTTTACAATCATTTATAATTCTATAATTCTAATTCTAATAATTCTAACATCCTTTAATGCATCAAAGGAGCATTAAAGGATGTTTGACCCTAAACGTTTCCTGTTTAATTGGAAATCTAACAGTCACAATTTGATGTGTATTGGTAAATACCCAATCTCCTCAAAGCTTAATGGGTTATTTTGAACTACCTGAAAAGTCTTTGTTGAAATAATGCTTGGTCACCTTTACTCTCAGTCCCCCAAATGGAATTTAGTCCACCCAAATAATCACAGACCTGTCTGATCCATCCAAGCTAGAAACTTAAAAAGACTTGGCCATCTACGTAAATTAAAGAGTTGAATAAATGTAACATCCTTCCACTACCTTCCTCTTCTAAGAGAAACATATGGGGTAAGAGCTATGCACTTTTCCTCAGCCCTCATTACATCACCACAGCAATATCAATAATTTAGAGGACCTCTTCCTGAGTGCTGACTGTAGTTTATAGATGCATCTGACTGCAGCCGTTGAGACAATGTTATACACCATCGTTTTGATCCATCGTTCTGATCAGACTTTTTTTTGGCATCAGAAATCCACATCCTAACTGGTTTCATTCATATCTTTCTCTCCCCATCCAATTAGGTTTACCTCTGGTGTCTCCCAGGGCTCTGTCCGGTGGCCCCTGTTGTTCATCATTTACCTTTCCTCGTCTTATTTTCCCTTCAGAAGACACTCAGGTCTGCCTCTATACCAAACTCAGCTTCATGTTACCTTACATCACTGATTGCTACCCTGTAATATAATCCTGATTTACCTCAAACCTCTTTAAATGCAATTCCAGTGAGAAAAAAACTTGGGTTGTTTGGTGGAGCAGTTTGTATTACTGTTTGCAATGTAGCACACTCCTCAGTTCAAACCCAGGGTTTGTTTGTATGTTCTCCCGATTCATGTCTCTCTGGGTACTCTGGTTTCCTCCCATAGTTCAAACCCATGACCGTTAGATCAGGTGGTGTCTCTACACTGCCTTAGGTCTAAGTGTTTGTGTGCATGGTTGTGTCTCTGTGCTGTTTGGCTAACCTGTCCTGAGTGTACCAAACATTCTACCCGAAAGACACCTGGACTTACAGTAGGCAGTAGTCCCCTGTGACCTGGACAAGCAAAAGTCGATTGATGGACAGATGAAACAGAACTTCTTTTAACAGGCACAACATCTGCAATAAACTAGCCTTTTCATGTCTTTTCTATCCCTATCTATAACCTCTCAATCTTTAAATGACCTCAGGTCAAGGGAGGGAGTATCAACCTAACCAGCACCCTTTTCTGTCTTGTCTTGTATTAGTAATATCACTCAGTGTGTCTATTTCCTTTATTGTCTGCTTCTAAATAGTGCAAATCATAAAGGAGATTTAAGCCAACCAAGGCAGAAGTGGGTCAGTGGTCACCATGATAAGAGCTATCCGAATAGAGCTGGCAATAAGCTAGGAAGTGAAATAATGATGCTTCCTATCAATAGTTCAGTCATCATAGGGACCATACAGTCCTATCCACAACATAGGAGTTTTACAGTTTCTCATAATCCTGTGTGTGACAGGAAATACAGACACAGTCCACCTCAAGGATGTAGATAAAAAAAATATTATTTCGATATAAGTAGGCCTACTCTATCTGACACATGCATCTTCATATTTCTCGGGTGTTCTATGATGGAAAACTTTAGCCTTTTTCAACATGTGTTACTTTTTTTTTTCTTATAGGCTATAGCCCAAGTGTGACAAGCATCAATCATATGCGTCTCCATGTGAATAATGTAAGACTGAAGGTTTTTGAGATGAAGCTCATCAGTCTGGAGCTTTTTTCCTAACTTGGATGACGTTAACCCTGGGAAAGGTAAAGCAATAGGATATATGAACAAGAGAAAAGAGTAGCAATTTGATGTAGATTAAATTAGTCTCTGTTGTTTACTATAGATTTACCTCAAATTCTACATCCTTTGTTTTTTCTCCATTTTGATCACATACATTCATATACGCCCAACAGAGCAACTACATTATTTTAATTAACGGGTACCCATTTCCTGTGACTCCTGTCACCGTAAAAATATGGAACAACTCCAATCCGCCTGGCTCCTGCCGGACCTCTCACACATGCTTTCTTTGGAATTCAAAGAACTTAGAGCAGAGCTGTATGGTGTACCGCAGATGTTGTAGGGGCTGATTTTCACGGAAGCTGACCAATACACACAACAGAGCTACAGCGGAATGTGTTTGACCAAAGCTCAGCCATGTGTTCGAATTGCTCAGTCAAGATTAAGAACAAAATTCAGTTAAGATTCTGTGGTTAAGATTTATGTCTCTAGATGTACCAAATTGCTAAGGGTTTGTTGAAAAAACTTGCACTTGCAATCTGGAGCTCAAATGAATGCTCTCTGTTGGAGGAGGGGTGTGAGCAGCAGATTGATTGACATTGCTAAGACACTCCAGCTGGTTCTGATTTGTTGTTTCTGACAGGGAGCAACATATCTCCGGAAATGGCACTAGGAGAACTGAAAGAAGCCAGAGAAGCTATATGTTTCTTATCATTTGTCTCATATTCTACTGTCAGGAAATATAGGGATAGTTTGAACAAACAATACATAGTACAAAGGAAAAATAGTATTTGCTAAAGTTAAATACTGCACCTTTAAGGTGTTACCAGATCTGTTTTGCAATATAGACATTTTATGTCATAGTTGTAGCTGTGAAGTCAGCAGACGTTGTAGTCAGTTATAAAAAAAAAAAGAAACCCAGCTTTTCAGCAAATGCATCAGTTCGCAGGTTGGTTGAGGACCCAAAAGCAGAGATGAGGGAGGCAGAGATGAGTTCTTACAGGTTTAATGAAATCAACAGAGGCAACAGAAACAAAATCTAAGAGCAAAATACAGTAAACGAAAAACCAGGAGAAAACAAACACGAGGAACCAAGTAACAACAAGAAACCACCAATGATGAACTGCATAGGAAGTGTATATATGGGGGACAGAACAAAGAATGGGCTAATAAGCTGATATGGAGCAGGTATGGATAGAAGTAACTAGAAGGGAGGTA
>NW_015151614.1:0-28115 GCF_000732505.1 Cyprinodon variegatus
TCAAAAGAAAGAAAACTTTGAATTACCGAGCAAGAACCCTGTTGAAACTTTGCTTCACAATGCTGCGGTTTTCCCTGTTTCTTGTTTCCTTTTTTTTTTTTATCTTTTACTGTATATTTAAAGTCATTATTAATTAGTCTGAGAGGCAAAAATAGGTTTTCATTGGTTGAAAGATATTATCATTAAATTTGACTAAAAAATCTAATTGGTTGCAACATTGCGTTATGTTGTCAAAAAATGTGAAAAAGTTCCAGAGAATTTGTTTGTAAGAGCGTGTAACACACAAAGAATGTGTTTTTTTACCTGCATCATTTCTCATACATTATTCTCCCTGAATGCAGCTTGTTTTCCAACAAAGCCTCCTTGATTGGCTGAACATTTTGGAAAGACAAAGAGTCTTCGTTCTCCTGAATGTGTGATGGGAGGAAAACTGCCCTGCTCTTTTTTTCGGAGCTGTTAATCAGTGGTGGCAGCAGAGGGGAGCGAGGGCCAGTTGTTTTTTTTGGGTTTTTTTTCACTTGATGAATTTGGCTCCTAGAGAAGCCATGGAGACTATGGCTGCTGCTTTTACTGCTGGCTGGTTTAAAGATGGGATCAGAAGCTCAAACATTTTCTGACTCTCATTCTGAGCTGTGGGTTCTTCACATTGTCCTTATTTCTTCTTCTATTTATCACTTCTCATAAACTCAAACACTATCCTCCTTGTTCCTTATTCCTCCGTCTCTTTTTCTATTTTTCCTATATCCCTCTATTTTACTCTTCTAAACTGACTCCTGATCTCATTTATCCTTTTTTGCTTTTTCCCCTTTCCTACCTTTATTCCTTTTATCTCCAGTCCGTCCTTAAGCAGCAGCCCTAATCCCCTAGCATTCTACCCATTGTTCCTGTCCTCTCTCCCTCCTCTTCCTCCTTTTTTGCTGCATCATTCAGAGGAGGAAGAGAAGCGGAGTAGGGAGAGATTTTTCTGTCCTGCAGCTCTGACAGCAGCTCTGCGTCAGTCGCACACACGAGGACCGTCACGTCGATGCACCAAAACCTGACGTCCCCACCGGCCAATCACAATGAAGCTCAGAGCAGCATAGTGCAGGGATGAAGGGTTTGAAGGATTTAACAAAAAACTTGATTTGTCTGTCAGTAAATTTTGATTTTTATGTTTTTGTTTTTTTTCCCCCCCTGTCACTGCTTCATGACTCCATTACACTTTTCTCTCTTTTTTGCTCTAAAACTTCCCCTCCCCCCCACACTGCTTGCTTTTTTGGGGCAGTCCTGAGCTTCCGCTGCTCACTGATCCGCAGATCATCATTATTTCTGCCGACGTTTCCCTTCACTGCTATTTCTGACATCTTTTTTTAGTCCGTCAGCCAGCCTTCTTTTTTTTTTTTTTCCTCTTCGTCACTTGCTTTGCCTTTTGTCATCCTGTCTGCTTCTCAGGTCTCTCAGGTCTCATCCGGACTAAATACGTGACGACTGAGTACTCGGATCATTCCACTTTTGGACCTCTAAATCCTAATTCACACCTAAAAGGTGACTGTTGGCTAAAATGTCACAGTTTGGAGGCAAACAGGAGCTCCTGTTGTCTGCTGATATATTAATGTGACTCCACTGATTCATGTGTTAATTTGAAAAAGACTGCAAGAGTTCTGGACCTGTACCATGAAGCAATTAAACACATCTAATGTGTATCTCCATCTTCCACCATAACTAACAATCTAAAACGAAATCTATGTCCCAGTTTTACACAAGAGGATATCTCATGAATGCTCAATCAAGTTATATTTTTATTCTATTTCATTCAGAGAAAGGTGAAAGATAAAGGGTGTTGCCATTAAAATAAAACAGGCGCCTCACGGTAAATTAGAATGTCATTGAAAACTGGATATTTAGTTCTTCAAGAAGGAAAAATTATAATTATATATTACAGGTGGGGATATATTTCAAGTATATATATATATTTTTTTTCAAATGTTTCATAGATAACCAAAACCAAAAAAATCTGTTTCTCTGATGTTTAGCATGAACTATGTCTAATAAAAATGGATGTTTGATATGATAATGTAGACCTATTGAATAAATATTCGTCTATACCAATTTATGGCTCTCTTTACCTAAATGACTGTGTCAGCACAAGGCTCTGCTGATGCAGGAATAAAACACAGATTGCTTTAACAGCAGCCTTCAGCTTGCATTCTGCTCTTGATATGAGGTTTCTGGGTAATCAAGCTCACCATCACCATGGTTACTGTAACCTTTGAAAGCACGGGTTGGGAGTAAGTTCTGCTAGAAAGTGAAGAATCTCTATTGAACACAGCTAATTAACTAGATTTCAAAAGGGTCCAATTCCTCAGCTTAGGCAACTTCACAATTTTACTAAGTTTTTTTGCTCATTTTCTTAGTTACAGTATAGTTTTAAAGAATGTATTTAATACATCTTAAAAACAAACTTCACTTTCTTAATTCTTTACTAACATTTAATCTTTTACAAAACTTAACAGCAAAAGAAATAAATAAAAGTCCTTTTTTTTTAAATAATGTATGAAACGTTTATTTTTATTTTATTTAAGGGCTCATAAAACAGGATTCATTTTCTGAATTCAATTATTTTCATGATTCCTATCTCATATTCTTGTGGGTAAGTTTCTTCAAACTCTATGTTTAGAACCCTAGTGGCATTTAACTGTTTCCACCAAAGAATGAGCCGCTTAAACAGATTGGCCTTGTAGCATGTCCTTGGAGGAAAGTATTTTTCCATCGACTCGTCTTTAAATGCTCTATTTTCACAGTCCACCTCCCTGATTTTTAAACAGGCAATCTTAAATCCTTTAAGGCCTAAAGGCAGGGCAAGCTTCTGTCTCACCCGCTGTACATCTGGGAGTGAAAACAAACTGTAGGTCTAGTGTGATTGTAAGAGGTTGAGGAAAGCACCTCAAAAGCCACAATTGGGGAAGTCAAAGCTGTGTCTAATGAATATTCTCATTTCAGACTATCATAGATTAATTTTACCACAGAAAAAGTCCAGCGACCCAGGTGAAAGCTTCTCAGAGTCCCGACCCGGACCAAAATATGCGAGTTGGTGACCCCTGCTACAGAACCTGTCAGCAGAGGGAAGCATACACTGCAAAAAATAGAAATCTCAATATTTTTTTTTCTTAAAGCAAGTGTATTTGTTCTTGAATTGAGGAGATAAGTGAGACACTGCCAATGGAACAAGAGGATTTACTTTTATGAGAAGAAAAAACAATGGTATTGTCTTATTATAAGCGCACATTATCTAACTATCTTATTTTAAGAGTAAAACTACTCATTCCATTGGCAGATCATCTTATTTACCTGCTCAAATTAAGAGTAAAATGTACTTAATTTAAGATTTTTTGTACTTATTTCTAGATCGTTTTTGCAGTGTAAGCTCTCTTAAATGACCTGACTTGTGATGAAAGTTGGCGAAATAACACCGGTAGATAGAGGTGGGCTTGGGAAACTTTACTAGATCCCGACCAGCATGGATTTTATGCCCTTCCTCCAGAAACTGGGACCTTTACTCTCTCATGAAAAAATGAATTTCCATTTGCCTGAGAGTTATACTTTGAAAAACTGAGCAACAGTCCAGTTTTTTCCTCTGTAGTCCAGCTTTGATGAATTCCACCAGATTTTTCTCACCTTTAATTTTTATGCTGGGATAAAGATCACTGTAAACAACCAGCTTATTTAACAATGATCTTTAGGAGCTAATCCCATATTTGGAGGAGGGGGGTAGAGACTGTCCGCTCGACAGCTGTTGAGTGAGAAGTCTCCTGCATGATCGTGTCGGCCAAACCAGCCCTGGACTAAAAATCCTTCTGATGTGCTTTGTTGAAGATTGTGATTGTTTCAGAAAAGGAGTTTTTGGTGTTGATGAACTGTTATGCATAATAGTCTCATTCGACAGATAAAAAACTTAAAATATATACAGTATAATTTGAGATTTATATCTTTAATTGACCTACTGATAGTAGTTAAGTTTTTGACTGGTTCCTAATTAAATGGAAATAAATGGAAAAAGGATGCAGGGTATCATAGGGCCATTTAAACCATCTAAATCTGGTTTGAACGTTATTTTTAGGACCTTGCAGGGCTTAACAGTAACAAAGTTAATGGGCTTAACTTATTTGAATCTAATTTCCTGCATTTTCATCCAAGCAAATATTTGATTTGAAATGCAGCTTATAAAAGGGCAACATTAAAACTAGCAAATGTCAGGAGTAGGACTGGATTATTTCTGTTTATAATTAACCATTTAGAAACTAATCTGAAATAACAGGCTGTTCATGCTGCAGCTTATTATGTATAATGTATGTGTTGTTAAATGCAAAGACCGGGGGGTGACATTTAAAACTAGGAAATAACTGATCATCTTTGTTTCATTTTGCTGTTAAGTATTTGTTTGTTTGCAGCCTTCTTTATCTTTCCACATGGATGTTTCAGATCATCCAATAAATGTAATATAGGATGAGGCCTAATTACATTAAAAAGATTCTTTACTTAACAAGCAGGGATATCTGCTGGCTGAATGTGAAAGGGTAAAACCCACCCACACCTTATAAATTATTGCGTTGCTGGTGGCAACAGAAGCCATCATTGTCGATAATTATTTTAAATCATTGGGGATAATATGTTGCCAGCTTTGTGTAGAAATGATTTAGAAATACTGGAAACTTTGTATGTAATCATAGTCTGAATTCATGAGAGACCATCGTTATTGGATTTTGCTGCCTAAAAACCTAAGAGTGACAAATTTAAAGGTAGATATTTTCTAACTTTACATTTCACCAAGATTATTTCTACCAAACAGTAACCTTACCTGAGGCAAGCAAGGGTGTTTAACTTTGGATTGTTTTATGATAACCCTTGATGAGTGGTTGTGTTGTTGGAGTGATTTTAATAAAACATACACTCCTTAAAACATTCACCCCTCTACTTCTCTTGTGGAGATTAACCTAAAAATGAAAATATGTATATGTATATGTATATATATATATTTTTTTTTTACTTTGTCATAATGTTAGAATTTATTTAACCTTCATCATGTTGTGATGTGGGTTCTGCATAAAGTCTGGCAGTAATCAAGTCTGGGTATGGCTGCTGAAGTTGAACTAAAGTGTCCACAATTTACTAAGTGGAAGGGCTTGGTTGGTTTGGATAGCTTTGTTTTTTTTTTATAAAGTAAACTTGATAAAAAAAATATATTATTTACAAATTATGTTTATCTGTTTTCAAATTAATCAATCTTTATTTGTATATAGAACCCGAAGCAGAAAAAAAATCTGCTCTTACATTTCTAGAAATAAATTTGAGCTTTACTATGAAAAAACAAAACAAAAATCTGTCATTTTATAATTTTAAGGTGCCATTTTTGTCATTGGCTGTTCCGCAACATATAGAGCACCACAAAAATCTTTAGTTTCATCTTTTCATTACTTTAGCTATTCATTTTAGTGATATTGAGCATTTTTCCTAAAATAAGAGTGGCTGTAAAACTGTCCAACATGGCAAACATGCCTTATCCAAAATTGAATCATCTGTTTAAATGGCTGCTCAGTTCCAGATAAAGTGTTTTTAATGTCTGAAAGAGTGGCACCCAAAAAGGTATCCTATTGGACAATCTGGTTAAGCTTGAAATTTATGTTTCTACTTCATAACAAGTGTAGAACTGGGACATAGGTATGTAAACGTGTAAGGTTTCCTTTTGTCAAAATTTTTCAGAAATTTGGATTTAATTAAAACGTGACGTGTTAAGCTGCAAAGCTTTCGATTAAAGTGAAATCAAACCAGTGTTTCTGTCTTCACCACTGCGGGAAACTAAATTAAGAGTTTAGTCTTAACCTGTTTATGAAATGTAGAATAAGATTAGATAATCTAGATTGAGAGAAGTTAAAATCTGACCAGAACCACTTAAGATATATTGTATGTATATTATTATAGAACCATTTAGTTTTTTGTTTCAGAGAGAACGTGTAAAAAAGAAAAAAAGTCATCTATGTTTTATATAATCAAGCTTTTTTTTGTATTTTTATACTTGAAGAGGATTCATAAGCATGTGACACGTTCTGTAAATTCTTTATTTTTCTGAGTTAAAAGATTTTATTTTTTCTGCAAGCCATGAAACGAACCATGATCACACGTTGCCGTAGAAACCGGATGCCGTTGCTAATACAAACTGTAAAATAGTGGCACTGCATTTATAAAAAAAAAAGCACATGAAACGCTCCCGTCACTTAGGAGACGTCCCGTTTATAGATGTTTTATTCTATTCTAACCAACAGTGTGTGAGATTATACAAGTTCAAGTGTTAATCGATGGTTTCTTGATGAATGTGTGATTGTTCAATCATATGTGGATGTTCAGATCATGTATATAAACCCAAATATATTGAATTCATTTTAATGTGATTTCCTTTTTATATATAAAGGTGGAAAAATACTCCAAAATGGCATGAATACTGTAAACATTCCTGAAAAATCTGCACGCCGACTGAACTGACATCTCATTTTAAATCTGTGTATACCTGTGAGTGTACCATAGAGTAAAGAAAACTGTACAGCAACATATAGATTTTTGTATTCTGTTTAAAGCCCTTATGTCAGAATAAATCAAGAAAAAAAATGACTGAATTTTATGAAGAAAGATACCTAAATTATATTTATCAACTAGAAGCTGTTCCTTCAGTTTGTTTGAAAGTGATGCTTGCTGTGTGGGGTAAGTGTTGTTTGTGAACTGTGACCAAGAATGATCAACTACTACAATATACTGTAAGTAAAATCCAACTAATCTGTGCAGAACAAAGCACAAATATGATACTGGAAAAAAACAAAAAAAGTTGCTGCTTTGTGTGTGAAAATTCCAACAGACAGGTCACTGCTTTTGTACGTTCCTGTTGTGTTTTTGTGACAATAAAGGTGACCCTCTGATACACAGCATCCGTCCAATGCTCTGTTTATTGCCTCATTTTAAAGACTAATGTGCTAAAAGCACAATATAAAGGCCTGAATGGACCTTGGGACACTTGCCATTGATAACCTGGATCAAAATTTTGGTAATACATTACAATTACTTTTGGATTTTACACAATTGTTAATACAAGAAAAATCAAAACATATGAGTGCAAAAGTTGTCCAGTCGCTTTTATTTAAACGTAAAATTAACAAAACCTTTTTGTTTGATTATCAAATGTTTAAGTTGAAATGTAAGATAAGATTATTACTTTTTAAGTGCTTGCAGATACATCTCAAACTTGAATATATTGTTTTTATATGTTTAAAAATGACATGCTTTTATAAATCCCGGCATATTTCTAAAGTTTATTGAAGTTTATTTTTATAATAAGCTAATGAAAACCCCATTTTCCCCTTTTTAAGGCCAAATGATTGGTTATCATCTACTTGTTGGCAAAGATGGCTGACATTTGTCTATGCAGTCATGAACACCTTCAAAGAGGAACATGGAAAAAAAAACAAAAAAACACTAAGGCTGGCTATTGATGACTTCTTGAGCTCAGGAGGTTGCATATTTCCAGAGGAGTTTTTGACCATCTACAACGCCGTCATTCAAACTGTTTTTTGTCCATCCATCACTGTGAGGTTTGGATAATCTACAAAACAGGAAAGATCTGAAATACAATAAAAACCATTGAGACTTTACCTGCATCCAGGATGTGTATTGCTCTAGATGTAAGCAAATTGTAGCTGGTATTTCTGCATGGTGCTCATCCATCAAAACTATTTATCTTAACTGTTTATAATAAATTAATATTTGTGGATTTGTAAAAAAAAAAATAAAATAATCAATTTAAAGAAGACTGAAGTTGATAAGGTTTCAATCCTCATGCATGCAAGACAAAGAACTTTTTGTTATCTAATTTTCTTTTAATCTTTTTTCTTTTTTTCTGTAGACATAAATCCCTGAATAGCAGTCAGTGATGAAGCTTCTGATCTTCTCTACTTATCCAATGGATCACTCATGTTTGCTGTCAGCTAAGAGCTGTTTTTTAGAAGGTTAAAGAAAGAAATGAAGGATCTAGTTAATCTAATTGGATCTAATTGAATTTTTGTTGGTAAAAAAATATTGAATTTTTCTTAAAAAGTTTTTTTTATCAAGATTTTATTTCTCTGAGTCACTTTCTGATCCAGTTATCTCTTTTTAACCCTGTTCTATTCAAAGCTGCTCATGTGTCTTTTGATAAAGATGTAGGACTTATTCTCTGTTTAATAAAAAATTAGTGTTTGATTGTTTAACAGATGCCCCGGGAGTTTTAATCATGTTGACTGGAGTTTTCCCCTCCAATAATTACATGTGAATGTCTAACACCCGAAATCTAATCAAATATGTGTTCAGTTGAAACAGATTCAGAGCTCAAATTAGCTCAGCCAGTGATTGTGCAGATAAGATGAAAGTTTAATGACCTCAGAAAAGTAGCAGGACAAAGATCAAGATCCAGTGCAGTTTGGTTATGAGGAGAAAAACTTGGTGCATTTTCTTTTCATAAAATGCTTCCTCTGCAAATCTTCATCCCCGATTTTTTTTTCTGCCTGTAAAGGAGTTGTTCAGTCATATTGTTATAGTGATTTAGTTAACTGCCAGTTACTCTGCACTTTAATGTAATAAATTATACTCCTGTATAAAATGAGCTTTCCCAGGATCAAACTAATTAGCATATTTCTCTTCATTAATAGAGGAGAATAAGAATAATCATAGATTTCTTTTTAATACAGTTGTCAAACTTACCAAGAGCCATAGCTCTGTTGAACTGTCCATCTCCCCATATCTTAGAAGTAATTTCATGTAATTCTTTATAGATATTCATAAATAATTGGTTCATCTCAGGAAGGTATGGCAGCATCTGATGTAACGTAAGAACCTGAACTGTGTTGAATTTTTTAATTCAGTTGAGTTTTCAGAGTTGGCCAAACTATCTTTATCTAAGCCCTCAATGTGTATGATAGATCAAATTCCAGCAAAGGTTTTTAAGGAAGTATTCGCTCTCATTTCAATTTCCATTTTACTGTAGTTAGGAATTATGTATCCATAGTACAGCCTTTCAGAATATCTTAAATTAAATCTGTAGTTAAGAAACTGTCTCTTAATTCATAGGAATTGGTTAAATACAGATATATTTAATCTTCCTATCTTATTTAAAATCATAGGAAAATAGTAGCTAACAATTTGTAGGAATTAAGGGAACAGTCCTTGGATGGTTTAAATCGTATTTGTCTGACAGATTTCGGTTTTTACATGTTGATGATAAATCTTCCTCATGCTCCAGGGTTACCTGTCGAATATGACTAATTTCCACTGTAATGCGGATGATACTCAGCTATATTTGTCCATAAATCCTGATGAAACTAGCCCATTAAATAGACTACAAGCGTACCTTGAAGACAATGGACAATTTTTTTTGTGTTTTTTTTTTTTTGGACTCATGAGATCTAGTTTCTGTAAGCATTGAAACATCTTTTTATTTTCTGCAGCTTCTCTGAAAGAGGAAGATGATATAAAATTAAAAAAAAGTAAAAGTAAACAGATACATGTTTGGATCATTTTATTTACAGCGCTTTTTTGGAAATAAATCTTATGCCATTCAAATATACGGTTTTCTTATCTTACTTTCAAAACAATGTAAGGACAACAAAAACTGCTGTAAGGATAAAAGGAAATGCATGTATCACTGCAAGATATAGCATCTGTAAAAGAAAAAAGTGTTTCATTTGCTAAAATTATTTAATGTATATATTATGCAGAACCATAATTTATTAATTTAGACAGCATGGATGTACTAATATGTGTATATTTATTAGCAGAGACAAAATTTTCAGTAATTTATTAGGAAAATTTTAATATTTTAATTAATTAATTAAATAGTTAATTCTCTTTCCTATTGGTGAAATAAAAGAATACTTACAACTGACAGTAGTATAAAATACTTTATTCAAACCTGAGGCAAAGCAGAAATTCAGTATTAAAATAATTTATTAAAAACTTCAGTATAGTATATGAAAACTGTCCTGCTTTTCCTTTATTGTTTGCTTTCCGTTCTGATATCTGTGAATCATTAATGAAGTCCCTGCATCAGATTTCAGCTGAGTGGTTCACTCCTTCATATAATTGTCCTTATTATCTCAGATGACTTCCAGCATCATTAACATCCAGTAGATAATATAATGTATTCTACATTTCTTTCTATGAACTCTGCAACATTTCTGCAAGAAGCAGGAAATCTTCCTACGAAGCTATAGCTGTGACTTTGTTTTTGTCATCCAAATATGAAAACATGGATTAAAATGTTTCCTCAAATATCTAACATTTTTACTAGTGACTTCCCAGTGTTCAGAGGGAGATATCTGAAGACACTTGAAGCTGTTGACCTGGTTTCCACTTGGAGCTCTGACGAGCGCCATCCATCCGTCTGTATGGCTGATTCCTTAAATCTGAGATGAAAAAGAAACAAAAAATTTAATAAAGTGCTTCAAAGCAGAAGCTTTGTAAAACATTGGATGTAATGGATGGAGTAATTTCTCTCTCATATCATTCAGTCTTTTATCCAGTTGTGTCGTACACCAGACTTATTATTTTGAGTTGTAACCTAGAATATATATACAGATATATATATACAGTATATATATATATATATATATATATATATATATATATATATATATTGCTGGGTTGCCCTAGTCCAGTCCTTGAGAGCTACTATCTTACAACTTTTAGAGGTGTCCCTTGAACACACCTTTATTGATTTCACATTGAAGAAATTTACCCCTGCATTTAACCTATCCCCTTGGGCAGCAGTGGGGCTCCCAGGGAGCAATCAGGGGCTAAGGATCATGCTAAGAGAACCAGAGTGGCATTCTGTGGGAGTGGGTTTTGAACTCAAAACCTCAGGATTCCAAGGTCTATGCCCTAACCACTAGGCCGCCACTCCCCCTAGTAATGAGTTGCTCATTACAAGGCCTCTAAACGAATTAGGAAATAAAGCATTTCGATTCAGGTGTGTCGGAGAAGAGACGCATCTTAAAGTTACAGGATGATAGCAGTTAGGGATTGGACTTGGAGGTCTCTGATTTAGAGGCTCAGGAAGCATTTGCAGATGTTTTCAGTTAATTAGCTGATTAGGCTATGACTTCAAAAGTTTCCAAAATTTTCTTAGAGACCTAAGTCTTTGTAAGCTTTAATAATGCCTTTTAAAAGAAATAAAGGCTCTGGAAATTTTTCTTTTGGTTATAACCATTTAATTGATTTGCACAGTGCCATACCCTTAATGATAAACAAAACCCATACAACTATTGTTACTGTGAACTGAATGTAATAATAATAAAATTTAACAAATTTGTTCTGATCACAGTTTTCTGTGTTTTCAGTTGGCAGAAAACTGCCCGAAAAAAAAAAAAAAAAAACACTTCATAATCTTAAATATCACTCAAAAGATATGTTCCTTTTTTGGATTATCTTTTAAATGTTCAGCTTTAATCAAGTAAAAAGAAAGCTATTCTTTTCAGTCAATACAATTTTCAACCATCCTTTAGAGCAGGGGTCTTCAACATTTTCCCCCCAACAGGGCCCCCAGACTGATGGCGAGATGGGGCGGGGACCCCCAATGATATATATTGTATGAAATTGTATTATATCAAACTGGTTCTATAGTCAGTCTATTACATATGGAGTAATGTAACAAAAGTAATTCCTCCCTGGGATTATTAAAGTATATCTGATTCTGATTCCCAGTTGATGGGACAGGTGTTGTGAATGAAACGGTGCCCAGCTTGAAAGAGCTCCTGTGTGTTGCTGAATGTGTGCTTTGATGACTGAAAGACATCTTCTGCCTCCATTTATCTGTTTACTACAGTGTGTTGAATTCGTATAATGTGTATTTAAAGACATTTCAGTTAGTGGAAAAAATTGCAGAGGGGAATATAAAAAAAAGTCTAATCAACCAAAACTTTCTTGACCCCCATGCAATACCTCCGTGGACCCCCTAGGGGTCGCAGACCCCCAGTTGAAGACCTCCACTTTAGAGGGCTAACAGGTGTTTTCAGTAGTTTGCCATCAACTGCTAAAGATCTCAAGAAGAAGAAGTCCTTGGTTTCTTATCACTGTCACCGCTACTAATCGGATTTAGCAGAGTTAGCCTGGTCGGGGGCAAGATGGCCACGCAGAATAAATAACCACGGTAACTGAAGTGACGTGCTACTGCTTTCTTGAAACCCAGTTGCAGATTTGGCCCAAATATCCCGAAAATCCTGACTTAATCTCATATCTGGTTTCGGGAAATAGTGCCCCGTTCCTGTTGCGAATATAAACATGACCATATGCGGTGCTGATGATGAGCTGGAGTGCAGTGAAGATGTGTCTCTTTGGATTTATGCTGCTTAGCTTTAAAATGTTAAAATTTATTGTAAATATGTAAACATTTTATATATATTTTTTTTATCTTGAGATTATATTAAATATTATATTATATTGAAAATGTAAATATTCTCTCCATGCCTCTTAATTAGAGATAGTACAGGATAATGATTTGAGCTCAGTCGTTTAAAACAAGGGGAAAGTGAAATATCTCTATATATTTTTTAATAATAAAATATAATTTATTATATAATATATTATATTATATATTGCAGAGCTCTGCATCATCAGGATCCTGTCTGATGTCTTTAATAGTGCATTTTTGATGTCATGATCATCTTTCACTCTTCAAACTGTACAAATCCTTCAAAATATTCCTTTTGTGAAAAATGTAAACAGATTTTTTTAGAATAGAGCAAATCTTAATATAGAAAGCATTGTTTAAAGTACTGTGGTTTAGATTTAATCACTTAAGCCTGACCAGGACCAGCTCAGTCATTAAAAGTAGTGAAAAAGGCCATTATTTTCCATGCTTATCAGATAATACCTTATATCAATGTTGATTATCTAGAGTTGTTGTAAATGTATGCAAAGTATTTTTCAAGTATTTTGTCTAAGACTGGGATGAATCCTTTGATACATTAAATCTTTTTATTTTGTAGTTATTTGTGGATTCAAAAGTAGAACATGTCACCTCCTATTGAGTCTCATTAAATGTTTTTTTGAGGCCTCTGCTAGAAAAATTATTTTTCTCCAGTTTACAGAGACTAACTGGGTCTTCTGTCTTTTAGATGAACTGAAGTCTCTGGAGAAAACTGAAAACAAATTCTCCCTTCTTCAGAGCTGCTGAAACTCCTGCCAAGATCTAAAATTCTGCATACGTTTGAACTGAACAGTGACAGTTTTCCACATCAGTGAGGCTTTAAAATGTTTTTGCATTACATTAGTTTGCATCCAGGACATATTCTTCTGTTTATTCAGCTTCTTATCCTGATTAAAAAATAAACAGAAGAGCAGCGCTGAGGGTTTCCCCTCACTGTCAAAGACAGAGTCCCTGACAGGAGGAGAATGTTAGAGCAGCATTAAACTCTAGTCATGTAAAGAGTCTTTAAATTTTTTGTTGTTGTTGTTTTTCCCCCATGAGTTGAAGGAGGAATTGATCTATAGGTATCCCTGCACGTCCTCTCTCTTTTTTGTCTACCAAAGGGAAAGGTTTAATGCAATTATAAAAACGTATCAAATCCGCCTCCGATTTAAGCCTGTTTTGTGATCAACTGGATGGAAATGCGACCAAGGTTCTTGGAAACATTATGTTTATCAGGGTTTTGTTGACTAAATAAAGTAAAAAGCTGTTGAGGGTAATCATTAAACTTTTAGAACATGCTGGTTGGTAAGCTCTGATGACCGGGAAGCATTGACCTTCTACTCACTGCCGGCAGAGTTAAGACACAGAACTCAGGTTGTTTCTTACCGGTGATGATGTCTTCAATGGCGCCATCTTTCCGCTCCCTTATTAGAGGAGAACCCTGTCTCTTCTTCAGCTCTGCAATCAGATCCATCTGAGGTCTGTACATGTTGGAAACCTGAAAGAAAAAAAATCAGTCTCACATTCAACTTTTATTAAAAAGCATTTCTAAGCATCTTTAAATGAGAAATTCTTTTTTTTTTTTTGCAATTCAAGCTAATTAGTGGTTTTATGACAGATAAAAAGCAACATTCCTTATCTTTAATGTATGGCACTCATCCTACAAGCAAATAGCTTCTAGAAAATATGTATTTATCTTTTGTTGTTATTATTTTGTTGTTATTTTTATTTTTTACACTTAAGTTAAACATTAGAACATAAATAAAAGCTTTAAAAATGGGTCCCCAAAAATGGTTGGAAGCTTTTTTCTATCATTTCATAAATCATAGTGTGGCAGAGGGAAATGTTTTATTATATCTAAGGATAAATTTGTTTTCAAGTATGTACTATTGTCAGCATTTTTCTAAACCAAAACTAGCTAATTCTTTAAAGCAAAATTTTCTATTAGTTTTTAATTACATTTCAAACATTAAGAGGTATATTGTTTGTGTGATGCCCACAAAGGGTAAATATTGGAATTCAAAGTAGAGCCAGTTTCCAGTTCTGCTGTTTAAGATACTGTATAATATTCGAGGTTTTTTTTAATGTTTTTTTTAAACCTAAAGCATTTAAGTGGATAATAGCATCATTCAAATACTTGAAAATAAAAGTATATAAATATATAAAAACCTCAACTTTTCTAAACAAAAAAAGGTCAAAAAAACACTGTTTCCTATTCATTAATTCACCTTATTTTCTGTGATGCAACCATGCTTAGATATAGATCTCAAATAGGCAGGATATCATATCCAGCTTCTACATACCTGAAATACTGCAGCTGGTAATAATAATAATAATACATTTTATTTGTAATGCACTTTACATTTAAGAAAAAACCTCAAAGTGCTACAGGTAAAATCATCATAGAAGGGTAAAATCTAAATTTAAAACTAAACATCGCTTTAAAACACTTATGAATAAAATCAATAGCATAATTGTAAAATGTTAATGGTCAGTTCACTACCTTTCCAAAGTGGGTAGAAACACTGTTTTTTTTCTGCCATTCCTTTATTTTGTTTCTTGTTTCAGTTCAAATGAATAAAATATTCTTAAGTTTCTATCTAATGAGGGCAATGCATGCTGTAAACCATTAGGTATAAAAAGCTGGGCTGTCACCTTGTTCCTTGAGAGTTCAGGTTTAGGAGGAGCTGACGGGTCATCACCACTTGGCCCGAGTGGTTTCTTTCTGTGCTTGTTTTCCTGCTCTGCTTGCTGCCAAGAAATATTAATATAATATTAATTATATATTAATCAGGCGGAGAACTGCAGATATGCTCACTGTAAATGATGTAAACTTTGTTTTGACCTCCACAGCAGCAGCTTTAATGATCTGACCAAAATGTAATATTACACCATAATATGGATATTATAACCTGTTTGTTTAAAATCTGAAGCGAATGAAATCTCTGACCTTGTAAGCTTTGATGAAGCGGAGAAAAACTGTAAAGAACTCTGAGGGTGGAGTCTCTTTTGGATCTTCGCCAAAGTACTTCACCACAGATTCGTATGCAGCCTGAAGGCAAAACAAAGAGTAAGGAGCAGAAATTAAAACTGAAACTGTACTTTAAAGAGGTTTCATTAATATAGACCGACCTGTGCCGTCTTTCCGTCAGTCATCAAAGACTCAAGCAGCGGAGTGTTTTTGTTCAGAAATGTATTCAGAACAGGATTTTCCTCCTCTGCTGAGAACTCGTTCCTGGTCAGCTCCATGCCTTTTTCCAGAGCATTCAGATTCCTCAGGATGTTTTCGAATGAAACTAGCACACAGAAAGAAATGATCCATAATTAAAGCAGGGGTCACCAAGGAATTAAAGAAGTAATTTCATTTTTTTGATTGTTTTTTTTTTTTATTTGTTGCACAGTAGACAAGAAATACAGAAACACCTGTTTGACCAAAGGCTGCAGTGAGGTGGACTAGATCTTTAGGAAAAGAATGCATCTTCCAAGGAAAGCTGTTTACTTTCCACTTTCCAGAGGGAAGGTGGGGCTTGAAACTGGTGCTCAATGCGCCAAACCAAGCTGCTGCAGGACTAAAAACAGCTGCGACATCTTCTCTACTGTTTTATTGAGTTTAAAAGTTGCAGATTTTCTTTTGTTTTCAATGAGTGGTTTAGACACTGATGGGTGTGTTACATTTCATGAAGCCACCTTAGAATTTATACAATTGTCATGTTTAACTTGTTGAATTGGCTATGCTATCCCAGCCCCTAAGGCTAAGACAGCCACCATTTGTTCTGCTGTGTTTGCACAGCTCCTTCTGTTCATCATATAAATGGCTGTAGCACCCTGTCAGCACTCATTATAATTTGAAGCAGAATTTAAAGCAGCCTCAATGATTTGTAATTGTTTTCCTTGATATGTTTTTTTATTTTTTATGTACCTGTCATTTATTTTAATGTATCTATGTTAATGTATCTTACATAACTTTGCTGCCTCTTGGCCAGGACTCCCTTGAAAAAGAGTTTTTTTTTTTATCTCAATGGGATTTTTCTTGGTTAAATAGAGATTAAATAAATTAAAAGTTAACATAATGGGTCATTTTATTCCAAATACAATAAAAGCCTGAAATGATCTGACTGATAAAACTAAATTTAAGCTAAATGTTCTTATTTTAGTTTATTAAGTAACAAAAATTCTATTTCATTTCAATAAGTTATAACAGACTCCTGAAATATAATCTAAGAAACAATGGCTGTTTAACATACTATAGTTGTATCACCTTTGATGTAAATATTTTAGTACAAATAATCCCAGTTAAGAAGAATTTGTGGAGGAATCCTTAAAGAATGGCTTTAAAAATAACGAATCTTCTTGCTAAACTGTAATGAAAGGACAAGTGTTTGTGTTTGTCTGTTGTAAATTAATACATCCTGTACCTGAGCATGTAGTTATTCACACACAGAGAATTAAAGCTCTTTGTTTGAGTAACGTAGAGGCAAGAGTTAGTTTCTAAAGTCTGGAACATTGAAATTATTCTTTAATCAAAGGAGAGCTTTAAAGGGATAGTTCGGTATTTTTGACATGAATCTGTATGGCATCCCCATCACCAGTGGCATGCAATCACACTGACTTACCCCTGGCAGCGTCCTGTGAGCAGAGTTATCGTCCAGTTTTGGTCAAGCCGAAAGTAGTCCGGCAGGTTTTTAGGAACAGCGAAATAAAACTTTTCTCTTCCCAAAACATTATGTGTTCAAAAGAGCGATATTTTTGCATCCCAAAAACGTTGTAGTGGAAAAAGTCACACGTCGTTATCAATTGGTCCTATTTTCTCTCTGTTCGTATCAGTGCGCGCCGTCATTCAGACAGCGAGCTCAACAACAGCCATGTCTCCCTCCGCCCAGCTAGGCGGAGGGAGACATGGCTGTTGTTTCGGCTTGACCAAAACTGGACGATAACTCTGCTCACAGGACGCTGCCAGGGGTAAGTCAGTGTGATTGCATGCCACTGGTGATGGGGATGCCATACAGATTCATGTCAAAAATACCGAACTATCCCTTTAAGATATCGTTGTTGAAAATGACTGGTATGTAATTAAAGTTCTGTTTTGGAATGAGCAGTTGATTTGATTCAGATGTGTTTACCTAGAGAAAAATTTAAAATAATCAGAAAAAGCTGCAAGCATGCAAACTTTGAGGTTTTCTTCCAATTATATCATACTTTTTTTCAATTTAAATTGATTCAGCAGGAATTACCAAAGGTTTCTAAGCAGCTTTGCTGCCATTTGTTGGTTAGACCTGAGTGATTTCAGAGCATCTTTACCAAGTGAAGCCTTTTCCAGGAAGTTTAGCTCTGTGTAGAAGTTTTGCAGCTCTGGGTATTTTTCATGGATGATGCCGACCATAAAGTGCAACAGCGTCTGTCTGCGGTCCGTTGATTTGGTGTCAGTTAGCTTAAAGGAGTAAAAAACATAAAATTTTAAAAATGACTGAATGATGTATAAAAAAAATATAGCTCCAGACTTAAACTTGAATCCAGTTTCAGGTTTCTCACCAGGTCTAAACTCTGTAGGTGGAAACCGTACGCTGGCCCTCGCTTGCTGCTGTTCATGTAATTTCCAAATGCCAAAACAATCTTTAAACAAGAAAAAACAAGCATGTTGTCTTACAAGTATCACATAGTGGAGAATATATTTTATCATTGCATTGCCTTCTTACTCCTTTAAACATGTTTGTATAAAATTCTTTCAATATATTCACCTCCAAGATTTTTTTTAGTTTTACAGATGATCTGACCGACATCGAAGCGTCAATGATGGCTTTCAGTTGCTGCAAGAAGACAGAGAAAAAACGGTTATGGTGTCAGACAAACAAGGAGTTTGGTAGGAGCTAAAACCAAATAGTGAATAAAACACACAGATGCAATGTTTTAAAACTTAAAAGGAGATTTAAAAAAAAAAAACTTTCTATGGTGGTTTAATGTTCTAATGTGCAGAGGTGTTGAAATAATTTTCTGCATGACATATTCTCTCTGTTTTAGAGCATCGCCTTCTGGAATAAAATTGTGAAATGATGGACACAACTTCTCATTTTCGATTGCTGAGAGAAAAAATTAAGCTTTCATTAATTCTGTTTATTACAATTGAATCATGAAGATGCTGTTAATTTTTTGTTTTTCTGTTTTGGAACTCCTGTTGTGTTAAAGTATTTTTATTAGAGTGACCAATGCAGGGAAGATGCTCTACAGATTTAAGTAAAGTGGCTCTCATTGTTATCCACTGTCTTACTAAGACCTGAAACAGCTTTCTGACCCTTTCTATAATGATATCGACTTCTTTATTTCCCCTCAGAGCTCCATGAAGTTTGAAAGGGTTTCTTATAGCTGTTTGGGAAATTGTTGAGTTTAGAGGTCGGGTTGAGGATAGTGAATTAGAAATTATTTACTAAGGAGGGATATTTAGTTTCTCAAAGGGTCAACATGGATTCAATAGCAGTAGGAAAATAGCAAAATAAAAACTTCTCTTTGCATTTAATCTGGTCATTTTAATTGGATACTAAAATTTAAATAAGGTATACCTATAAATACATTTTAAGCGGATTATTTAAAATGGTGATAACTCCAGGCATACACACACATTCTGGTCTTGGTATTTGTAATGAGGACCAAGTATTGACTCAGTTTGCCTTCTATTGTTTTTTTAGTCCCGTTCAACCCTTTTCTATGCTCTACCTGACAGTTACCCTAAACCTAACCACTACCAGTGCAAACCTAACCCTACTATTAGGAATGCACGCCTTAGTCCTAAGCTTAACCTTTAGCATATAGGGAAGTTAAAATGTCCTCACTTTGGTCCTCAATTTATCAGTGGAATTGGAAAAATTGTCCTCACTCTGATCCCAAAACAAGAGCACACACCTTGGTGCTGTCCAAACCTGCTTGCAAACATGTTGCCCTAATTTGAAAGTTTCAAATGATGTGCAGTAGACCTTTAGTGGTCTATCTAGTCTGGATGAAAGCCTGGTCATGGAGCCATGTATGAGTCTTAAAGGATCTGTAAAACCATGCATTGGAGCAAAGCTCTTCCAACAAGGAGTGTGTTACACTGTAATATATCTTCTTTTTGGAACAGTTGTTGATATAAAATAACATTGAGCTGGTGTTGGGTCACATAACCAAGTGAACATCACATTACCTCCTGAAACATAAACAGGAACTAGCTGGAAATAAATATCGGCTGTTAATATCAGCCCATTTAGTTACCAGACCAACTGTGTTATAGAATGACCAAAATACCAATGATACCAATGTTAATTCCGATATATGTTCATTGTGAGTCTGTACAATCTGAAGCAGGTCTATATCATATGTACTCACAGGCTGGATGTTTTGGACGCTCTCTGGGAAGTTTCCCATGAAGGTGAGTGTGCTGATCCTCTGGGAGAGCCTCGGGATCTTGCCAAAGCGCACCAAGAAGCGATCCTCTTCGCTGAGCTCATCTATTGACCTGCCTTCGCTCTCATAAGTTTCAATGAGCTTCATCTCGTACTGAGTGGGGATAAAACGTTCAAGCAGCTCCAGGAAGTCTAGACTCAGAGCTTGCTGGTTGTACCTGTAAAGGCAACACTTCTTTGAAATTACATGTTGCAGCTTTCAGCTAAGGGTTTCAAAGTTCACAACATACGTCTCTATGGCGTTACAGATGTCTGATGCAGCCACAGATTCTTTTCGCAGAGTGATGGCCAGGTTTTTGGCTCTGTTGGGCTCCATTACAGATACTCTACTGGGGGTCTTCTGGGTCATTTTCTTCTTCAGGGTGCATAGATCTACCGGAGGGGACTGAGCTTTGGTCTTAAACTGCTCCTCAAAAGCTTCCATGTCCAGCTCCTGAAACAGAAACAAAAGAGCTAAGAGCAGAATCACTGGAGTGTAAACAGATGCTAGAAACTGTTGCTTATTATTTGGTGGGTATTTAAAGCCTGCGCAAGAGCTTTAGTTCATAAATGGAAAAAATAGAGGTATAAAATTATCTGGTTGCTTTTACATTTTACAGTGTTACTTGTATCGATGATAACTTTGCAGTATATCAGTTAAATCCATTTACATAATTCAGTGAAAGTGTAAAATAAATATAATGATTTAACTAGGTGAGGTACTTGATCCAACTAAGCATTTGCACAATTTTTTGAACAAAATTAAGAAGGTAAAATAATGTAGTTTTGTGTTTGAAAACAGAGTTTACAGTTTGATTAAATGTTATTTTCTACATCCTGTAAGTTGAGAGAAAAGCTGGATAACACACCTTGGAATAAATAAACAAGGAACAGAACCCAACCACTACCTTCTTGTGCCACCGCTTCAACAGATGATATCAGAGACTATGTTTTGGGGGGGGCTTAAATGCACCTGTAGGGCCGCTCAGGGTAAAAAAGTCTCTGCATGTAGGCAAGACAAGAGTGTTTCCAAAAGCTCTTATGATGGCGATAAAATTGAGGCATAAGACGTCAGCTGGAACTTCACCCTGGAGACAAGCCTGGAGTTTATCAGTGAGGATTTGGTGGTTGGGTGCCTCCTCATGGGATCAACCCAGGCCAAGCCCAAAAGAGTCACCCAAGACAGTGGGCCCACCACCTGCGGGGTGAGTTTCTACAGTATCTGATTCCAAGGGAGGCTGGGTATATTTAGTATGGGTGGAAAATGTTTTATGTGACCACCCACAGCTGTGGCCTTAAGATCTGCAGGGCCTCTTATGGCGAAAACCACACTGGCAGCAAAGCATGGTTAGATTGCTGTTAGAAGACACCATGGAGAAAGACTGTTGGTCAGCCTCAAAGCAGTTCTGATACAGTCTGCCACCTCTGAAAGTGGAAGCAGTGCTTTTATTACGCAGTTTTTGGTTAGAGAAATCTCTGTCATGACCAAAAGAATGAAATCTTGATGCAAGTGGCTAAAAAGAGCTTTCTCTGCAGGGTAACCAGGCACTTTCTAAGAGATAAGATGAGATGCTCAGCCGTCTGTGAGAGGCTGAGAGGAGAGCCTCCTCATTGAAAGGAAATCTTTTTGCCACTTGGACATATCCCTCTGAAGGTGTTCCAGGCACGTCCGACCCGGAAGAGGCCCAGGGCATGACCCAGGATACTCTGAAGGGACTATATTTATTGGCTTGCCCAGAAAGACCTCAGGCTTCCCCTAGTGGAACTAGAGGAGGTATGTGCGGACAGGGAAGACTAGGAAAAACCACTGAGACTGCTGACCCAGCAACCCAATCCCTGACAAGCAAAAGATGAAGAGCACAAAGAACAAATCAAACCTGTAAGACATGTTGGTCATCCAACTCGCTGAAAATGGTTCCCTCCACCTCGTCTGATTTCAGAGCATCCCAGTTAAACAACGGCATGCGGTATTTGGTCTGAATAGGCTTCTTCTCTTTAATGCCTGAAGGGGAATTAAAGAAAGTGTTAAGATTTTCAGATGGTCTTATTGCATACTCTGTCACTGAGGGTTTCATAATGGGAAGAAAACCTTAACAAACTTATCAACTAGAGGTGGATGGTTGCTTCTTTTGGCTTCAGACTTTTAAGGCTTTCTGGCGCTCAGTTTCAACTTTCCCATAATGCTTTAAAGCAGACATCCCCAAAGTTGGTCCTTGATTACCCCTGTCCTGCAGGTTTTAGAGGTTTCCTTGCTCCAGCAGAGCTGATTTTAATCTAAAGCTGATTAACAGGCTTTTGCTCAACTGCAATCATCAAAATCAGCTGAGCTAAAGCAGGGAAACCTCTAAAACCCACAGGACAGCGGCCCTCGAGGACTGACTTCGGGGATGCCTGCTTTAAAGCATGCAAATTACTGAACTTAAACAGCTTGTTAGTTTAACCATTCCCCTAATGTGATATTTGTCAGTAGCTTGTTTCCAAATCCAATTATTCTTCAGAAAACAGCCTGCAGATTTAAACAGCAAACTGGATAGGATCTTGGATTTTGCTTCTTTTGAAGGATGATGCACTCCCTAATGAGTGAGATGTCTAGAAAAGTTAGACAGGGCAAATTCATCTTCCAACTCTCTGGTCCCCTTAGAGAGCAATAATCCTTGAAAAGCTAGACAGAGCATGAAGGAATTCCCACAAAATTTGTATGTTAAAATTAATTAAGATGATTTTTTTCTGGGTTCTTACTTCCAGAATTCAATTACCTTTTTTTTTTTTTAAATTAAACCAACAATCTTTATTCTGAATTTGATTATAGCTTTTTTTCTGTTCTGGTGAAATCACCTGAGCCTCCCTCCATATCTCCGGGAGGTTGTGGGGGAGCTCCTGGTGGTGGGGGAGGAGGTGGAGGTGGAGGAGGTATCAACTTCATTGAAGCTTGGTTTGGAGCTTGTGAGGAGATAAGTGCAGCATCTACTTCATCCATCACAGTGTCTGCAAAGATCAATCAGATGACGAATGGAACTCACATTGTGCATTTTCATTTGCCTTAGAATAAAATCCTGACATGCTGTTTAAATGGTTTTAGCTCTGAAGAGAGAGACATATTCTGATTGGAACTCTCCATTAGACCCTAATCAGAATATTAAATAAGACAGGCAATTATTTAGACCAATATTTGTGTGCTGACCTCCTTGTCCCCCCCGCTGGACCACCTGTAGAACTAGACATCCAGATGTGGAGCGTTCCACCCGGAGGATCCCCTGCTCCACCAGAGCCTGAACTCTGAGCTCCAGCTCCTTTAGCTCTTCAGAGGATCCGTTTCCTTCATGTTCATTATCCAGCTGCTAATGCAAAATAAATAGGATTGAATCAGCTGGAGAGTGAACCACTCTGAGCTTGGAGACATAAAGAGATACTCAATAAATATGCTGATCCCTCAAGTACCCATTTGGTAGAGCCAACATGTCAGCTGCTAACTGGCTACCCTGCAACTTTTTACTGTTTATAAACTGTCATGATCTTGGCACTGATGACTGCCTGGATTACTAATTTCATTCACCTGCCTAACTCCGCCCAGTTTCTCATCACCGTTCATCTGTGTCACCTGCTCTAGTCTCTATTTAACCTGCCAGCTTCCAGTCATCAGAGCCAGATCCTACTCAAGCCAGTAGTGAGAGTGATTGAGCGTTACCTTAGTGTTTCTGATTACCTGATCCTGACCTGTTCTTCATCTCAACCACTGAGCCTGCCTGTTTCAGTCTGATCTGTTTGCCTGACCTGTCTTTCGACTCCTACTGGATTCTGCCTGTTTGCTGAACTTGGACTGCTTCCTGATACCATTCTGAATTTCCCTCTGGGACCTCTTTGGATTTCTGTTCTCCTGGTTCTGAATCCTGAGCACGTCCTTGACCCTGGCTTTGGCTTGGCCCTCTGGATTGTCCTGCCTACCTTCGTCTGCCTGTATTTGTTCACCTGCTTGTTTCCTATTCTCCGGGGCTGCAGGACACTCTGTGCGGCGCCAGCCATATCTTGTTGGCAGCCTACCCGCTGGATCCTACCTCGTTCTCTAGGCACGGACTGAACTGTTAAACTAGGTTAGTAGCTCACACATTCATTATCATCCTTCATCAGTTTAATGTGGTCACTAACCTGTGTTTCCCTCCTGCAGAGGTTTCTGCCTTAGATGTCCTTGCTGTTATTTCAGATCTGCCATTTATTATTAAATGCTTTTGAATTATCTGACTGTTGGTCTGCCTTGAATACTGGGACCTCTGTTCTGAGCCTTGACAATAAACAGTCATGAAATTATTAGGAGAGCTTTTGATATATGGACATTTAATATAAATCTAATCATTCAGTTTTTACCATAAAATATACTTTTTAATAGTTTTGTTGAATACCGTACTAAATCAATTTCTAGAGGCATATATCCCTCACAGATTGTAAGACCTTAAGTTAAGGCTAATTATGGGTAAAACTGCCAACATTTTTACTGACAGTAAGTAAGCTCATGAAATGCTTCAAAAGGGGGTACAAAACAGAGCATCATTCAGATATTTTTGTTTTTTAAAATGAAAACCGCTGATTCAGACCCTTTGCCTAAACACAGTTCATGATTTTTAGAGGAAAGTTGTGCATGACACTGGTGCAGTGTACCTGAAAGGGTTCCACCTCTTTGCCAGAGTGAATTAGCTTTTTCTCCAGCTCCGAGATCTTCTCCATTTCAGTCTCCTGAAGCTTGGAGTTTAGCTGATACACAGAGGGTAAAGCTTTAATTGATGAGGGAAAGGTTTCACATTTCTGCTTCCTGATAAGAAGCAACTGAGAAGAAACCAGACTCAAATTAATCTGGCAGAAATATAGCCTGATGACACTCTGATGAGTTTATCTACCTGTGAACTTTTCCTTTTTTTAATTTTATTCTTATACCCCTATGCAGATGTTTAGGTAAGTTCTGTTATCAAGACATAAAAGACAAAAGTCTTTCTCTGAACTGACAGAAAGTGAGAACAATTAGAAACTAGAACAGTTTTTTAATACAAAACCTCCAGCTTCACCAGTCATACGCATTCACAGGATGCACATACACTATAGTACCAAAGGTATTTGCTCACCCATCCAAATTATTGGAATCCTGTGTTTCAATCACTTCCATGGCCACAGGTGTATAAATTCAAGCACCTAGGCATGCAGACTGTTTTTACAAACATTTGTGAAAGAATGAGTCATTCTCAGGAGCTTAGTGAATTCCAACTTTGATACATTGCCACCTGTGCAACAAATCCAGTCGTGAAATTTCCTCACTCCTAAATATTTCACAGTATATTGTCAGCTGCAACATTAGACAATTAAAGTGTTTGGCAACAACATCAACTCAGCCCAAAAGGGGTTGGCCATGTAAGCTGAAGGAGCGGGGTCAGTGGATGCTGAAGCACAAACTGTATCACTACACCCCTTCAAAGTTCATGCCGCCTTCAGATTAGCTTCAGAACAGTTTGCAGAGAGCTTCATGGAACATGTAGCTGCATCCAAGGAATGCATCACCAAGTGCAATGCAAAGCGTTGGACGCAATGGTGTAAAGCACACTGCCACTGGACTTCAGAGCAGTGGAGACGTGCTGTCTGGAGTGATGAATCAAGCTTCTCCATCCGGAAATCTGATGGACGAGAGAGGGTTATGTGGTTGCCATGAAAATGGTACTTGTGTGTGACTGAATTTAGCCAAGTCTAAAGTTTGGAGGTGGGATTATGGCATGGGCTTGTTTTGGGTTTGTTTTACAGGAACCTGACTTGGCCCCTTAGCTCCAGTTAAAAGAAAAATATGAATTCTTTAGCATACAAAGACATGTTGGACAATTCCAAATTTGGAGATGCCCCATTCCTCTTCCAATATGTCCGTGCACCAGAGCACAAAGCAAGGTCCATAAAGACATGGGCAGTAGAGTGTGGTGTGGATGAACTTGACTAGCCTGCACAGAGTCCTGACCTCAACCCGATAGAACACCTTTGGGATCAATTAGAGCAGAGAATGAGAGCCTGGCATTCTCGTCCCAATCAGTGTGTAACCTTACAAATGCACTTCTGTAATTATGCAAAGGCCGGGCTGATATCATATTGAACCCCTATGGACTATCATAGCATATATGACTATAAAAGAATAGAATGTCATACAGCGATCAGCTCTGCGCTATAGAAAAAAAAAAATTCCTTAAACTGAGTGTGTATCACTGTCCTTTAAAGAGAAGTTGCTGTTCAGTCACCTGTGTGTTGAGCCCCTGCAGCTGATCTATGTGCTCCAGCAGGCTGTTCTTGGCCTGTGCATCCTCCAGCAGAGACGCTATATCAAAAATGTTATCAAGATAGGCTTGGATCTGGAACAGCAGCCTGTCGCTCTCTGTAAACTTCAGTTGCTGCAACAGAAAGTTTTCTCCAGGTTTAATTGGATCATTTTCACTGGGGAACATTGATGTAAGCTGCTGGGAATGAAAATTCAACTTTAGAAGTAAGAATTAGATTAGGAATTGGAAGATTAAACTTGCCTCTAGGTAGTCATCCAGGCCATGCTGAGTAAATTCATACTGAAGGTAGACCCTGAAGTTCATGTTTTCCACAGAATGGACCACAATGTTGATGAACTGCATACATGCCACCTGGTAGATAGACAGTATACAGGGTTCTGATACATAAAAAAAATATATATCTTCCATAAATGGAAGATTTTTCAAGCATTTTTTAAGGTCTATATTGATAATGAACTGTCAGTAATGTAGTCAGTGAGAATGTAAATGACAACAACGTTAACCCTATGGAGAACTTTAAACTTAAAGTTGCTATTTGCACACATTTTGTCCAGTAATAAAATAAAAAATAAATAAATTCATTAAGGTGTTATTTAATTTCCCTATATAGAAAATTCTTTTAATATTTTCCCCTAACTAACAGACTGGTGCTTTGTAAAGGGCCGGTTATACACCTGCAGTAGTGTGTCGCAGTGAGCTTCTCACAGGTATTTTTGGTTTATGTCCAATATATGCGCTATGTTATACCATGCCACTATGCAAGGGGGACAATCATGAACTAGCTATGGGTCGAGATACGGCCGAGGCGTTGAGGAAGTGGGGTTACGTTTTTGCGAAACAGAGGGACAATGAGGGTGAAAATAGTGGGGATCCTGGTGGAAAAGGGTACCAGAGTTCTCGCGCACCTTGCTCTTCTAGCTGGTCCATTTTCACAAGTTGTTTTCCACAATGGTGGTCATACAAACAAAACAAGCCGGTAAGGTTCCAAACAGAAAACAAACATAGTGTAGAGTGGATGTAGATTTGACCAATCAGAGGCCTCCTGTCTGCAGCACTGTCTGCGGTCACTTAGGATTTTGGAGAGGTGCACCAGAGTGTTTGCGGAAGGGGTGGGGGCACATTTGCGTTCACAGCGACACACACACAGACGACCTGGTTTCTGAGTATAAATCAACCTTAAGTCTACATATAGGTGTTGCTCAGTCCTCTGCACATAACGACCTTGTATGAAAATGGTGGTGGCAGCGGTTGACGCGCTTGCAAAGGCTGTGAACCAGCAGGACCGTTAGCTGCCTTATGCTGGGTATGATTGAAAGCAGGCTGGCTTCGGTGGTTGAACTCAAAGGTGAATTGGGATAATATCTTGGATTTCCATGCTCGCTTCAAGGCGGAAAAGCCCAACAAATACGGAATATTGGATTCACCATGTGGAGCCAGCAAGAAAAGACTTGAAGGCTGACGGAAAATTCCTGCTCAGCCTGCTCCCAAAACAATGCGCTATTTTAGATTCGGACTCCCAATTATCAAACCTCCCCTGGATGTTATGGCAGAAGGGCCCAGAGCTGTAAATCGCTTCCCCTGCCGGAAATGGCTTTCAGGTCATGCCGATGAACATCTGTTCAGTTAATTTATTACAATCTTATTTTTTACTTAATTTATTAGGTTGTATGCTAGTTTGGCCATGGGGACCTAACACTTAAATATGCAAATAAGAGCAGATGATTGAGAATAGCTGCAATACACTATAGTTCATGTGAGCAAAGACGGCAAAGTTAAGCTAATTTAATTAAAATTGTGAGGTTGCAAATTTAAGTAATTAGCCTTCAAACTGACACATGGCAGTGTAAAATTGATATATTTCATTTCGTGAAAACCTGTTAAGCTTTAAAATTTTGGTAAATTGGTTTGGTTTTAAAGGTAAGATATATATATATATATATATATATATATATATATATA
>NW_015151614.1:28125-43784 GCF_000732505.1 Cyprinodon variegatus
TTTTTTTTTTTGCCTACTAGGTATGTTTTAATTGTGATCAAACAGAGATAATAATCTATTATTTGGGGCTTGCCTAAAGGTGGTTTCTAAATAAATAGTGAAAACATCATAAAAATTGTTTTGAATTATCTGAAGCTTATTTGTTCCATAAAGGTTTTAGTGGGAAGTGTGCTAAGCAGGGATGTCATTTGGGCACAAAAAGTGATGTGTTTGACCTACTTTTATAATCCAATGGTGGCATGCATCTCTATCCATTTTAGCTTTGAAACTGACAACACTTTATAGTAAATGTGGAGCATTTTTAAATTAGGTGGGGCAAAACTTAAATGCTGGTTGTTTAAATTGGATAACAAAAAAATTTGTGTTTAGCCTAACAATCAAAGCTGGAGTTCAAAAAGTTTGCCCTAATGTCATTGAACTCAGTTTGGCTTTGGATAATGATGACCTGATGTCTCTCAGTTTGCAATATATCAATTACAAATTTATACTGTAAAATTTTCTTTTTTTTTTTTACCAGAAAGTGCTTAGTTGAAAATATCTGCAAAATTGCATATTTTACCTTTACAATTATTGACATATCATAGTTTCAACTAAAACTATTCCTACACAATCCTTCCATGGAGATGCTTAAATTACTCATGATGTTCTACCAGTTATAAGACAAAATTAAAGAATTTCCGAAAGGGTAGTTGGTAATTTGATTTTTTTTTCATTTAAAAAAAATTCATTAATCGGATTAGTTTTATGCCTCACATTTGGAGGCATAAAACACATAATCCCCCTTAAAAAAAAAAACTTTATTTTAGTTCAGCATGTAATCTTTGGTAGGCTGGTCATATTATGGAGAGGTTTTCTATAAATGTTCTCAGTTTTACCATGAAGTCGATATTGCTTTCCTCTTTGCGAAAATACTCCATGAGCTTCTCGAAGCGCCTTTTCTCCCAACACACCTGAAAAAACAAGAAATCTTAACCAACATAGTCTTTGTTTATTAAGGGCTTGCTGCCCATGAAGTTTTTGGTATCAATGAACACATGGGGGCAGTGTGCTCCAAGTTCTCTGGTTTCTGTAGAGCCACATTGCTTGACACTTTAAAAAAGAAAACACTGTAAAGAGAGGAAGGTTGCTGTTTTACAGCTTGTAAAAACATTCCGTTACAGAAGCAGCTTAGAGTGAAAACACTTCTCAGTTGTTGGGCACATCAAAATGTTTTCTCTATGTAAACATCTCATCAGCCCCTTTTCTGCTCTACTACTGACTAAACCTCCACAGGCTCAAACTCATGTTCAGTAAATAATGCAGCAGCCCAAACAAAGCTGCCGCTCTGCTGCCGAGCGACATACAAACCGACTCTTGGCCTGCTGCCCATCTGCCTCTACGGTAGAAGATCGGATCCCTCATCATTTCCCTATGACTCACACCCATCTTTCAGCTTCTGTGTCACTGAAACTGAGCAAAACTCTCAGCACCTGTGTGTCATGCTGTCCTCCGCCTTTCTCCATACAAAAACAACACTGTAGATCGAATCTAACTAACATGATTTGCAGAAAAGTAAACAGCATCAGCAGATTTAGCCAGATTTGCTTCCCTGTTTTGCTTGTCCGGGGTTACCCCAGTTTGTTTCACTAGTGGAGATCTCAACCTGAAAGAAGTGAAATGCATTCCTGTGTCACGGTTCACAGGATTAAACATGCAGAGCAGGTTTGTGACAACCAGGAGTAAAAATAAATGCTGCTAGTTCAGGTTTACACTCTTGTCTGTCTGGATTGTTCAGGGTGCTATGAACGACTGCTGCTGCTGCTGAGATAAGGGCAAAATTTAGAGGTTCTGCAAGTGTTATATGCTCCTTTAGCAAGTTTCACTAGTGGGGATGAGCTGCTGCTATAGATCGGCTCAGATCAGTGTGAGTGGGAATTGTGGAGCAGATAACTGAAAATTAATATCGCAGATTAACAAACTGAAATAGATAAGGCAAGAATGTCTTTTCAAGCTGCAAATCAAAGAGAAAACATTTGCCTTTTTGATTTCTTAAACCATCTCATTTTAAAAATAAGTTTTAGTAAGTGTCTCATACGAAAACTTTTGGTCAAGTTTTCTCTTCACCATTTAATGGATTTGCTACTTTAACTGTCATATTATGGCCTAAAAAAATCACAAAGAATATTACTGTTTTTATAGATGTTCAGCAGACAGTCAGAGACATCCAATCATTGCAACCATCAATGTTGGAGAGGCTGGGTGTAAATCAGGAATTGGATAGAAGAAAGAAAAGCTTGATAGAAAAATTGCACAAGCAGCAGGAATAACTGCAGCTTTGATTAGATTGTTAAGGATGGCTCGTTCAAGCATTGGAATGAGATTCATGACTTGGGAAAGGCAGTTGAGACAGCTTTAAGAGAAACAACTCTCACATATGTAGAACAAGGGTGACAAATGTCACAATTTTGTAATAATCCACCTTTTGTTCATACACTGGAACTGCCTTCACCTGGGATACAAAAAGGAAGAATATTTTTCTTGTGGTACAAGGTCCTTTATTTAAGTAAAGAGTAAAATTTGCATTTCATTAAAGGAACAAGGAAGCAGAGGCTTGAGGAAGAATGAAAAGGCTCAGAATCTAAGTTAACTCAGGTCCATATATATATATATATATATATATATATATATATATATATATATATATATATATATATATATATATATATATATATCTTTTGCTAAAAGAGAAAAGGAAAACTGAGAAACTGTACTCTTGTCATCCTGAAGTTCCTCTGTCTTCCTTAGGAGTTCTACCTAAAATTTTACTCTTCCACATGGAAGGAATCTCTTCCCTACTGACTGACTGTTGAATGCCTGACTGCCTGTTTTCTGACCTCTTTGAAGTTGTCAAAGGCAGACAGGATGATATCATGGCCTCCTCTCACCAAACACACGGCTGCCAACAGCTCCAGCACCAGAACTTTGGTCCTGAGAAGAGAAAAGATTTATTTACAAAAAAAAGGAAGTAGTAGATTCATGCAAATACAGATTCTGATGTGGAGTGAGGTGTCATAGGGGACAGATGGACCCAGTATTCAAGGAAAGACAAAGAGTGGGAAAGTTCAAAAAGTTTACTAAATGAAAACAACAGAAAACGCAGAACTGTGGGTCTGAGGACTGCAGCGGCTAGAGGGGAGGAGATGGGGCACCACCCAATCACTGACGTTCTGTTTTAAAAGTTCAGTCTACCCTCTTTGAGGAAGGCAGGATCCAGCCGATGGACTGCCAAATGAGCTGCAGAGAGCTGCCCAGAGTGTCCCTGATGTAGCAACCACAGTGAGCAGGCAAGAATATGATCTAGGTCAGGGAAAACAGATCAGGACAGTTCTGAGATCCAGGAGTCTTTAGTACGACCAGGGGTTCCGACCTGAACAGGAACATACAGATTCAGGGTTCAAGGAACCACAGAGTGTGAAGGGAGGTTTGGAGTTCCATGACTTCTGCAGCAAGATCAGACAGACACCCTCAGATGCCAACAGGCAGGCTCAGCAGTTGAGGGACAGAGACAAGACATGGTACCAGGATAACTTCAGAACTTTAAACTGGACTCCACATAGGAGCCAGGATTACGGGACTTTAAACTAGCGTCCCCCTGTTGAGCCAAAACAGAGAGCACTAAGTGGATAAGAGCAAGGATCAGGAGACGACTAGACAAACACTAAAACCCTTTCAACCCTCTGGCCTTCAGGGACGGTGACACAAACCTTGGAATAACAAAAACTAATGAAAAAAATATAAATTATACAATGATCTGGCCCCAATAGCTTGGCTGAGCTAAATATAAAGCAACAGACAGTTGCATAAGATGAGAGTTAGGCAGGTGAATGATGAGAACAATTAAGGTCAGCTATCAGGACAGACCATGGAAGTAGGGCTGTTCAACCAAAACTTCCTTATTCAAAAAATGTAATTTTTAAAGAATTAGAAAATATCCATTTTAGTTAAATCTCTAATTTTAGGTTAAGAACAGATCATTCTGGGCTTGTTTTTTTTTTTCTTCAACCATTGTTAATAATTTTTTTTCTAAACTCTTAAAATGATATAACATATAACATTCATCCAGCTGTCTGGATGTTAAACACCAAAACACTGAATCAGATTAAACCATTCCACCGAGAATATTATGTCCAACTGTGGTTAATTTCAAGAATTAATGACATTTCTTCACCTACTTAGAAGCAGAAGCTTAAAATGTGTTGTTGCTTTGGGTAGTAGGGTAGCCATATTTACAGAACATTTAGTAACAAAGTTATTTCTTGTAATTTTTTTGTTAGGGTATTGAAATAAAGAGAGAAACTTTTCAATTTTGGGAAAAATGGTTTGGTTTTCAGGGTCTGTTGTGTAATAACAATAAATAAAAATGTAGGTGCTTCTTATCTTAAACTGAATCTAACAAAGGAAAATGTTGGCAAAAGTGCAGCCAATAAAAGAAATGATTCTTTATGGAGTGATTCATTCTGATGGACTATATTTATCTCTCATGTTTTTTTTTCTTTTGCTATATATATATATATCAATTTTTTTTTTTTATCGATGATGAAGAATCTTGAGAGTTTTGGTTTAACCTGGGGTTTTTGTCGTTGAGGCTGAGGGTTATCTCGTTGACACAGCTCGGGTGCTTCATCACCTGGTTAAACCCGGACTGTAAGAACAAAGAAATAATTGATTTATTACAAACGTCAACGACCAAACGGCTCAATGATTTACTCAGAAACAAACATTGCTCAGAAAATTAAACTCTTACAAAAAAATGCATTACCAGCTTTTTAGTCAACATGACAAAAAAATTTACTTTGGTATATTAAACACTTTTGATTTATTTTACTTCTGCTTCTGTTTTAAGCATTTTGATGTTATCAGTTATATATTTGTTCTCTCCAGTAGGTTTTAAGAACAAGTAAAGCACCTTATAACACAAGATTCAGATAATTTTTGCACAGTTATATTGTTCACTTTAACAAAATAGAAAAAGGACCTAAATGAGGCCAAAGTCTTTCATAACACAAAACAAAAAAATAAGAGGCATGCATACAACCATAGAGTGATGAGAATTACTGCAGTTTTCTCTAAACCATTTATAGTTTTCTGCGTTCCCTGCATTCATGAACGTTTTACCGTCACCTTCTCTGCAGTGGGTTGTAAACTGAAAACAATACAAAAAAACTGCAGAAAATGTCTGAAAGCATCTAAATACCTCATAGTTCATGATGGCACGGAGACACATTATGCACAGATGAATATCATCCTTCTGACCAACGACACGTGATCCCCTCTGACCTCTTCTGTTGAGAAATAATGAATCCATTAAAAGGAGCAGTGTATGCCGTAACAATCAATATACTGTTGTTAAAAAAATTATTTCACAGCTACAAATAAACATTTTCTCTCCCAATGTAATAATTGTATAGTTAGATCTATTGCATCAAACTATGGAAAAATTCATATTATTGGTCACTCCTACAAACGCCTTCAAATTTAATATTTCAAACCTGCATAATTACTGTAGGCTTATTATCCTTTTAAGAAGTGTAAAAAAATCAATACATAATTTTCTATAAATGAGGAATATGTTCCTGAATTATCTGGAATATACATAGAGACGCATAAATACTTTGCATATCAGATAATGCTAGCCTACACTTTCCGAACATCCGGCTCAGACATTTTTAAGATTTTAACATACATTCTCTTCAACAGAAAGAAAAGCAACACCTTGATTTTCAATATGAAAAGAATGCAGTGAGCTATTTACACAGTGTTCTATGATTAGTAGAAGATAGGGCGGCTTTGGAAATGCACCTCTCTGCTGTTACTGACTCATGTGGGGAGTTATGGGAACATAAAGCCTACATTCCATATTTAATCTAGATGCCCAAGGTCTTGTCAGCTTGGAAACAGAAACAATTTGCCTTAACAGTGACAGGATTAGAATTATATGTCAAATCTCAGTAAAAACCAGGAGAAGATATAAAAGTGATCCACAGAAATCTAAACCAAGGCTTTTAATTATTAGTCTACACCCAACTCAGTTCCTGAACGTCAAAAAGTAACTTAAATAATTCCCAGCATTTCAGAGATACCCCAGAGATCCTAATCGGCCAATTTCCTGTGTATTTACTATAGATTCATAATCAGTACTGCATTTAACTAAATCTGTTTTTTATATCTCTAATAATCAGTAAAATTAATCAGCTTAATTTTTTTCTCTGTCTGTAAATAATCAATATTATGATGTTTTTGGATACATTTTTGCCTCAATCAATGAATAGGGACAATTCTGCCATGCACTGAGTTTGTGCTGGTTTTTAAAACTGCAACCACAATTTTAACAAGAGGAACTTTTATTTGTCAAAAAAAAAAAGTTTAACCAGAATAGGTTAAGACCAGCATTATCAGAAACTAAAAAGATGTTTTCTAATTGGATTCTGGGCAGAATGCTGGTCTCTGAGAAATTTTCAAGGGCTTTGATATCTATGGGACCTTTAAAATATTTATTCTAGACCCAATCATCCACACCTATTTTCTCATCTATGTCTTCAATAACTCTGCTTTGTGAACCACTGGTGTTGGAACAACAAGAATCAATCGTCACAGAAAAAGCTGAAAGCAAGCTGAAAGCAAAAATGTGTCTTTATATTGATGTCCTGATTCCAGCATAAATCCTGCAGGACATTAGACAATATTCATGACATAGTTTCTTTGACATCCCATCATCACCACTCGAGAATGTTCCATACTTGATTGTAATCCCCTTGGTAAGCTTTGCGCCCTGGTTGGCCTGAGGGTTGCTGGGATTCATGCACAGATCTTCCATCGACTTGTCTATAGGCTTGCTTTTATCTGAGGGCAGCATCCCGTTTTCAGAAGTCTCTGTGTCAGACCTGGGAGTCATCAAAGAGAGACATATTGGTGCTCATCTGAGCTAACATTTCCTTTGTTTAAACCATTCTAAATGAAACAGGAATGTAAACAAGATAAACAAGTTTCATATAAATTGTGATATCTGTATAGTACATATAAAAAAAATAAATCATATCTTAAGTTAATGCTTACGTTACAGCGCTTTGAGCAACAGACAGATAATTAACCAGAACATTCAACCCCTGATTGTCTTCATTCAAGAACTCCTGAGCCCAACTGTAAGAAAAAGCAGAACTCAGAAAAAAAGTAATGACAGTTTTATCTGTAGCACCGCTTTAACAAAAAGGCTCTTTTTCTTTCTACGTGCAGCTCCAGAGCTCTAAATGCTTTCCTAGCTCTTTAAGATTTTTACCAATCGCGTTTAAAGAAAGCATACAAACATTTGCAGAACAAAGAAATTGTGTCTCTTTTTCTCATTATTTCAAATCCATCAGTCTTCTTTTCTCTATCTACATTCTTTAATGTTGAACCCCGTTTAGTGCAGAAGACTCACCCAATGTGATTGGTCCTCAGGGAAATCTCCAGCTCTCTGAGGACCTGAGTCATTTCTTGAACATGTCTCTTAAACTGATGAAAAATATAAAAATTATTAAGAGGCCTTTCATTAAGTAATTATTCATCATATATTAAATCTGAGGAGGTAATAAAAGAACTGAGTTGGATATCTTTCAAAGATAAGTAACTGTCTATATCACACAGATAGAAAAAAAATATTTGGAACTTAAATACAAGCATATTATTGCAGATTTTTAAACTTCACTATGCCTGTTTTTATTAAAGCAACACTGTGTGACGCTAAGCCACCAGGAAGCGTCTAACCTGTAACTTCCAGGTTTAGCCCCCCAAAATGCAACAGTCTCCGTCTGTGTTTTGGAACTGATAGCTACAGAGGAAAATACTGAAAGCCATGCACGAAATACCTATTCATTCCCAAAAATACTCATTTGTGCTCAAGAAATATTAATTTGTGGCCAAGAAATACTAATTTGTGCGCAAACTTGTTCTCCCAATCAACTTATTTTTTCTCTAGAACATAAGGGTAAGCAAAAAATACTAAAACATAATCCTCCTACAGCGCACCTTCTGGAACAGAGGAAGAAACCAACATGATAGACAAGGAAAGAGTGATGGAGTTTTATTTCAGGCATAGGATAAACTATAAAAAGATTCTGATTTCTCATTAGTGCAACATTTAAATGAAATAATAACAACCTGGTATGATTCGTGACCATGTTTACCGATGTGTGCGGGACTGGGCTATAAGGTAACACCAGCTGCTGTCCAATTTATTTGTCCATTAGCTCAAGGACCAATTGAAAGAGGAAATGCTGCTAATATGTTTATGTGATAAGTGTGGAGTGATCCAATTAAGCACCAAGTGCATTCATTACTTTTCTCTTTGTATTATGTACATCTTATAGGCAGCCGTAATTTGTAACGGTGTGGCAGTTATGATCTACTGTATATGTGGAGAAGATGCAGGCAGAGGAGAAAGAGCAGAAGATGACCTTCTCTTTTATGAACAGCTTTAAAATGACTAAGAAAAAAAATCCTATGACCTATCACCTAAGATAACTTGGGGCCTCAAACACCACAGAGTGACTTTTAGATCATTTTCTGGAGCTGAGTTTCATCAAACCTTATGTGGTCAGACTTATTTTCATCTGCAGCAACGATTTACGCATTCAGGGCTAGTTATGCTGCATCATCATGTATGATCATGCTATCTGGTTTGTTTCTGTTCTCCTTCTCTTCTGAATGTTACAGTTTAAAACCTTCATAATTCCCAGCCGTGGTGATTTCTGGTCTGACCTGACCGGAGATCATTTCTCTTCTGTAACTTGGTTGGCAGGGAGCCTCAAAACACATATATCTACACATGGTTAAGGCAGACTCATTCTGTGAGTGCAGATGCTTTGTTTGTGGTCTGGACGGACATATATAGACTGCATTCTGCTCTACCTTTAACCCACCAGCGGTAGGCTATAACTGTGAATCTATAGGCTCGCCCCTTAAAGTTCTGGGCCTCACTGGTTTCTATAGCTGAAAAAAAAGGTGATTTGGTTCTCCATAAACCAGTAGTCAGTAAAACAAGCAGCATATTAGCAGGTATTTGTGATATAAAATGTACAACAATCAGTGCTGTGCTGCATTAAGGATGAGCATAGATGGTAACATGTATGACTTTAGACACTAAAAGATTGAGCTATAAAAAGCAAGGTAATGCTAAACCCCAACAATTTTTTTAACACTGCAAAAATTCTCTTATAATGGCCACATAAAGTACTAATTTAGTAACAGATCCAACCCTACTAAGTTAGATAGGTGATTTTATGAGAAGAGCAGCCAGCATGGAGCATCAATGCATGCAAAGCACTATTGACTGACCTTAAAAACCATTAAACCATCTCAAATTATGCTAATTCTCAGCTTATAGTTGTAGTTCTCATGCACTTCCTTTCTGACAGTTTCAGTATTTCGAGTGAAAATGGAAAAAAAAAGTAAGAAAGAAAACTTACTTTGAAGTCGACTGAATTGCAGTTGTTTTAGTTGAATGCAATTAGAACAAATAATAAACCGCATTGTCTAATTAGTCGGCTAATTAGCTGACTAATTAGCTGGTTTTTTTTATGAAAACTACTGCGGCACAGATAAACAAAGGTATTTATTTTTATCAGGCTTGACTAAAACCATATATTCAAGTTGAAATTGACCCAAAATACCCAAATACAGAGGTAAACAGGGGCAAAAATACAAAAATATAAAATACTGATAAAACCCAAAGGGAAAATACAAAAGGGAAGCAAGGAGACGATGGAGCAGCAAAACAACAACAAGAAACCAGCACAGAGTGACTGCAGAGGTGGTGTATATATGGAAAACAGAACAAAGGGTGGGCTTATGAGCAATGGGTAGAACTAACTAGAAGGGAGCTAAAGGGAAAGGAAACAAACACAAGGGGGCAATAGAAAGTAATCCAAGAACTAAATACTGCTAGAGAGCAGCTACAAATACAAAGAAGCTAAAAATAAACAGAGAGCAGAACCCTGACATTAAAGGCTTTTAAAAATATATAAAAGGTATTTTAAAATATTTACTGCAAATTTTATTTAAAAAGAATCTGTGATTATGTTTGTGTTTAGAGGACTACCTTGCATGCTACATGGCTACTCATTGCTAACTAGCTTTAGCAGGGCTAATGGCTAGATTTTTACTTCCTTAGGCTGAACTTGACCTTTGTTGTTTAACTACTAGTCAGCCTTGGCAGAAGGCTATTCAGGTTTATTCTGCATCGTTACAAGGGAGTTTTTCCTCTCCACTCTCACTGCATGCATCTTCAGCATGGGGGTTTTCTGTATAGATAATGCAATGCAAGCAAATGTCAACGGTTGCCACATGCTCATAATGAAGGAGTGAATCAAGGCAATCAGCTGGGTTTCCTTAGACAAAAAACTTTAGAACAATCTATGATTTGATTGAATCGTCTTTGATTGAATGAGATGACATGTTGGGAAGTGGTGCCATAAAAAAATTAAGTAAATAAATAGTGAACTACATCTAACTTATGAAACTATAATTACAATGTCTTGCAATAAAATTATGGTCATTTCACACAAAAAAAAATCCTGAAATGAGTTAGCTAATTCCCTTCAAAACATTATCAAATAGTAATTTCATTTATTTTTATTCATGAAACATTTAAGTCTTAAGATGTTTAATCTGACCAGTTTAACAACTTCAAATTAAAACATGGATCTGTAGATTCATGGTATTTAGATTCCCTCAAATCCCTAATACTTCAAACCAAGGATAAAGATTTAGACTTTTTAATTGAGATTTTAAAGTTCAAAACCAACCAATTCCTTCCTGAACTGCTTTATAAAAATCAGTGGTTTGACTCGTACCTTCCGACCTGCTCCTCCATGATCAAAACAGCTCCTCAGTTTATCCAAATAGGTAGAAGGAGGATTCTTGACTTGAAACCGCTCCTAAGAATCCAGGAGAAAAACAAAGAGGCCTGTAATAATTATGTCCACTATGGGGTTCCTCCTCAATATTTATTAGGTTGGAGAGATATGTCAATTTTACAAATGAGAAACTATTTTACCCTTTCAGCTTCTTTTCTTGTAATATTTTCGCCTTGTTTATAGACAACAGAAAAAAAAATATTTGGATTTTGACCAAGCAATCCAAAATTTTTATTTTTGTTTTACTAAGACAATATTTATTATGTCCTGTAGGATAACCTAAGTGTTACGTAGTCTTAAGGGGTTGATTCGAGGGTTGGTCACTTCTCAATAAAACTTTTCGGAAAAAATTATTAAATAAATAAAAATAAAAATAAAAAAACAATGATTCCATCATTTAAACTTAACACAGATATATACCACCAGTTTCCGGGCCTGGGAGGGAAACAGCCTTATTCTTTGCTCCTGTTCATGCATATCTATCAAAATTAAGTGCTGTGTTTCCTGCCGAGGTCTTAGCGCCAAAGACAAAGTAATTGTATCAATAAATTTCTCCTAATTGTCTTTTCTCTTTGTGTGAGTTTTTCAGATTTAAATTAATCCTCTTTAATGTTAGGTTGAGTAAAGATTTTGATTTGTCACAAAGCCTTAATGCAAACAAACCTGGTCACAGATCAGGTCCCACTTCTTCTCATTGTCATACTGGGAGAGGATCTGCACTTTGTCCGGAGGAAGATTCATTGTGTTCTGGAAGCAGAAGCATAGAAGAAAAAGAAATCGATGATTGAAATATCAGATTTTACGTTGGGTATACTGACATTTAAAGCTCTGTCATAGCTGGAAAAGTTAGTAATACTGAAAATTAACCTGTCAAGGTTAATATCTCATGCGTCTCGCTTTTTCCAGAAGGCTGCCTTGTTGGGTCATATATTTATTTATTTATTTACTTATGTTAGGAAAGAGATAAAATACTGAGAAATGAATAAATAATTATCATACAATTAGTGTGATTGTTTTGATTTAATGACAAAGTATGTATGTTTTTGTTTGTTTTCTTATATAAAATTGGTTAAAAGGTCTGCAAATCAGTGGCGGTACCTGATTAAGAAATCAGATTTGGGGTTTTTAGGTTCAACGTTTGGGAAATTTTAAAACTGAATTTCTACGTTTATCTTTAGAGGGAAAAAGGGTTTAAAATTGACCGGGTATAAATGCATTTACATAGAATATAAGTGTGATTTTCATATGAAATAATTTTTATTTAGTGATGCAGCCATCAAATATTTCTAGGTCAAATTTGGATAAGATTCTTTTGGCTTATGAAAGCTCTCTGCTGTGGATAATTCTTTAATATTAAGCTTTTATTTGCACACCTGTTTGTTTATCATCCCTACTAAAAGTAGCCAGGAATGATATGGGTGGAGCCTGTAGACTAAGATACAGCAATTTTACTGCAAAATATTTCTCCTCATCCATAGTAATTGGGGAAAAAATCTAATTTCCACACTTTTTAATACCTCTCAAAAAATATCTGTTGTTTTGAAATAAGAAACCCACTGAATGGAGCTTTTTTTGGGCAACTGGTGTATTAAAGATAGTTTACTGTTCTTGAATCAAAGTTTAGATGAAAGGTTATGGTTTAAAACTCAAAAGGATGTAAATCTTCATCAAGGTGAAAGAAAAAACATATATGCAAAGTTTTTCTGTGTAAAGACAATATTATATTTACCGAAACAAGGAACAAATCTTAGCTATCAGTGAACAGGTTTAACTGTATCCTAGATGAAAACTCTGACGTTGGACTTCTTCAATAATTCAAAGCTCTATTTTTTTCTTTGTTGCATCTGTGCGATGACCTTATTTGTTAACAATGGTGTCCTTCTCAACATTCTTACGCACCTAATCAGTCATCAGATTTCACACATTTTACCCAGAATTTAGAGAAACTGCTTCTCTGAAAAGACACGTCATCATGTTTGCAAAAATCATAGCAGAAAACACCTGTAAATAGAGGCATTTTTCTGAGTGAGAGAAAGAAACATTTTAATCTACCAAGTCCAGATAACAGATGAAAACAATGACATGTATTCTGCTCTAACCACCCCCTGCACTGTTAACGAACCTCAGAGCAGGTGTTATTAAGGAGGTTTTACTTAGTTTATCTGAAATGCTCCCCAGTAGAGCAGTAGAAGTGAACAGCTGGTGGAGGTTTTATACACTTGCAGTGGAAATTAAAGCTTCACAAATGTTTTATTTTCAGCTATAATCCTTTAAATTATAGTAAATGCATGGCTTGAGGTGTTTAAAACATGTGGCGAGTAATTGATAACGTGTTTCTGTGAACAACAAGGACAGTACTCTAGATCAATGATGACTGTGAATTGGGTAAATCAACCCCAATGAATGAAGCTGAGAGATCAATAAATGCTGGTTACATGTAGAACATTCCCTAGAAGCTATCTGAAAGGGGAAATGTGGAGCAACAGCTGCTGCTTCTGCATACATAGCAATGTAGTACCTTGCAGGAAAGCAAATATGCCTAACAAAAAAATAAAAAAGGTGCTGGAAAACAGCTCAACAAGCTAAATAAGAGGACCGGCTCTGTTCTAGGAACTCCTGTAGAACCTCTATTTCACAAAGAAGAATTATAAATAAAGTGAAGAACATTATGGACAACATTGAGTATCCTCTGCAGAAGACTTTTAAACGACAACAGAGTGTCTTCAGTAAGAGGCATTTCCAGATCTGGTGCAAGACAGACCACTACAGAAGATCCTTCGTGCCTACAGCTATCATCACGGACAATACTTGTCCAAAAAAATTAGTTACTGCAACAGTTAATTTCCCTTTGAAATTAGTTATCTATTTTATTTGAAAATCTAATAAAAATAAGTCAGTAAAAACTTGTTACAGTATGTATTTGTATGCAGCTCTCTACGATGGATTACTTTTGTAGATGAAAGGGGAAAAGAGCACTGCATTTCTGAGCACAAATCTTAGAATTTCTGAGATAAATCCAAATTTTCCAGAAAAAAAAAATCGGTTAATCTATAAAATAATAATAATAAAACTAAACTAAAACATCTCCATGATTTAAAGGTGATTTTGTTTTACATTTAAATGAAGATATTTTACAAAAAATGCCAGAAATTCTGATTTAAGTTTTAGATTAATAACACTCTCTTCCATACATCCATTCAGGCTCTTTTCCACTGTTACAACAGTGTTAAAGTATTTATGGCAAGTTGGATGATCATACAAACTCCTGATAGTACATTTGAACACATTAGCTCCATCACTACAATTTCGCTCATCCCAATGCAATATTCCTCTGCCTGACAAACTCCTTATCAAACTATGGATTTGAGGGTTTGAACCATTTTTCCACATTTGGAGATTTTTGGTAATTCCTTTTTTTTCTGTCAGATTCCATTGAGATTGTCTCTGAAGATCAATTCCCAAGTACTTCTAACCGCATTTAGCTAGATAGCTTTAGTTAGCTTTAAGCATTACTAAAACATTATAAAAAAACAAGTGACTAACATATCCATAGCTGCAACTGTTTTAGGTTATCATCTGGTTGAGATGTGATTCCCTTTCAAAAGCTGAATCCATCCTATAAACTCTTTCCTGTTTCTGGTAAAGAATAAAAAAAAAAAGGCGTCTCCATATTATAAAGCTTTTGCAGGCATGTTTCACTGTGGGGAGGCGTTCAGCATGATCTGCAGTGTTATTTTTTCACCGCACATTTTTTTACATGCAGGTTGAAAAGTTCAGATTTGGTCTTGTTTGACCAGAGCAAATTCCCTTGGTTTTGGGATTCTACAAATAAACCTTAAAGCCTTCTTCCCAAATAGGCAGGATTGGTGTAGTGCTACACTGTGGTTCTGCAGCTGTTGTGCCATACTCTTTAAATTGAAATGTTCAGAGCCAGATAGTTTGTTTTATAACATCAGATTCATCCTCCTTAAAACTTTATCTCTGACCTCTCTGGTCCGTCAAAGAACAGCGGGATTTATATTATGGTTATGTGACTTATGAGGGGATGAATCTATAGGCAAACCATGTATTTAGATATTTGCTGGAATAAAAACAAAAAAAAAGAGTTTGATTCTTCCAAAAAAAAAAAAAGCCAAGCAGAACAACTCCCCGTAAAATGCCAAACATTTTTCGTCCTCCACCTTTCATTTTCATTTTTTACGTAAGGGTCACCCTGCCTATTTAAAAAGCCAAACGTCAGTCTTCCTTTGCCTTGTCTTTTATCATCTTGGGGTTTATTTTATTAGCATTTTCAAATTTACAGACCGTAATCAATCAATCCTATTACCCGGTAATTTCCTTTGCTGTATTTATTGGGGATTTTTTTATGTGGAAAAAGATGAAAGGGTATGAATGCTTTTGCTAGGCATTGAAAAAAAAAAGAGCATGAAACTGAAAAATTTTGATACTGAATCTATTTGATATATAGCGCACCTGTGACAGAAAAAATGTTTTCATCTGTTTAGCTTCATTTTAATGTTTATTCTTAGAGCATATTTTTTCACTCATTTCCAACCATCCTTGTTTGTTAGAAAAGGGTACAACACTTTAGGGAGGGATCAGCTGTATCTATTTTAAAGTAAAGTCTGAGCACAGCATTCAATTTCTCTTCGTAAAACACCTTATCCAGTCGATCACCTTATAGAACGGCTTGTTTCTCTACAACAATCCTCAGCAGCGGAGAAAGATACA